>NW_011889203.1:697701-721959 GCF_000151845.1 Pteropus vampyrus | reverse complement strand
AATAGAATATGTCAGGGAAGATAAAATTAAAGATACAGGTCTTAAATTTAAAGAAATATCAAATAATATTTATAAGTACAAAGTTTCAGGAAATTAACCAATTTTCTGTTTAGAAATTAAATTTTTAAGTTTACTAGAAAAATAAATTCTCTGAATTTATGTATCTCTTCCTTCTGTGATAAAAACAGAGCATTAAAAGACTTCCTACCACGATCTTAAAGTGAATAGCTCAGTACATGCACTAAATAAAGTGTTGCTGAGGAAAAGGCTTAATGCAGCTGGGTATACTTTTGTTAAAATATTAATATTTTCTTAAATTTTTTTTCTCATTGTTGGAATATACAATTTTGCAAGTTGTGGTGTCTGGTCTCATTGAAGACTGTAATTGATTTCACTACACAATATATCCATTAAAGTACTATTTTAATAGTTAAATAATTTTTTTTATGATTCTAACTTTAGATAGTTAAATACTTTCACTCTACCTGGAGAAAGTAAGAATATTAGTTGTAAGTAAAAGCCTACTATTCTAAAGAAAACATTTTAATCACTCTTGAGAGAAAGGGTCTAAATTTACTCACATTTTCCTTGGAAGTCTTTTTTCTTAAATTATTAATATCAAGCAAATTACGTAGGACATATAAAACAGAGCAATTAAAAGCATCCCTTTGGAACGACAGTGGCTGTTCGTGTCACTGGTAACTTGCTCTAAAGATTTAATAATTGCCTTATTGATAAATTTATGTCTCTTCTTTCACTGAACTCTGGCATGCTATTTTGATTTTGCTGAAAGTTGAATACTAAATTTTAAAATTAACATTGCAACAACAGTATTATTAGTAAAGTAAAACAATGTTCTAAAGTAACAGATAAAGGAAATGAATGATTAGGATTTTTACAACAGGTTTCTACAGGCAAAACTTTTTCCTTGAACAATCCTTTAATATTTGTACTGAGCTGTTTATTAAGAACATGCTAAAAAATAAATACTTCCTCAATGTTCTGTTTTCAATCACAAACAGAGATCTAGAAGCTTTCACCAGAGGAATAATGCAGCGTGATTGTAAATATCCACTAAGCAAAGTGGAGTGATTGAAGCATTCCAATGAGAGGTGAGAGAGTCCCACCTACATTAATAAAATTTGCCATTCCATTGCTACCAGAGCAAAGCCATGGGTGATGCTGCTCAAGAGGCTGGAGTATATAAATGTACTATTTATTTTTCACTCTCTTAAAAGTCAAATTTTGTTCCAGCAAATGTATAGAAAATTAGTTCTGTGTTTTAACATGTAACAATAATTGTTTCCAATTTTCTTGTGATTTTTTGGGAGAGTGAAGGGCTATATTATGTGGCCTCTAAATGTTCTTGTTTTAATTTTGAGTGTGAATTTGTGGAACAGTCATTTAATCTTTAGATTCTGTTTTTCTTTCTCCTTTTGTTTTTCTAAGACAGCATGGGAATGAAGGAGAGGTGAAAATTGATAGCACTTTCGTGAAAGCAGCCAAAATTTATGAGGGGGAATTTGTACATGAATAACTAGTTTCCTAAATTCTCAATTGTTGTAGAGTCTACATGTCTGACACTAGTAACAGAAATATTTTTGTAAATGAAGAGATCTTTCAAGGGACTAATATTTCTATAGTTCAGAGTATAAATATTTTTAAATCCTTGAATCTTATTTATTCTCGAGGTAAAATATTTTCGAATGGGAAAATATTTCACATTTAAAAGCCAAATAAAAATTAATGAAATTTACATACAAATTTGAACATGTTTTTTAAAGTTTTCTTAGTTTATCAGTTCAAGTGAATAATTTTCTCCTTGCTTCTTTTTTACCTGCCTTTGAACACAAAGATAAATAATGGTGTGAACTAAATACATTTATTTCTGAATGAGAGGGGGCAATGGACTGTTTTGAATTTCACATCTTAAAGGAAAAATAGCAGATATTTTAACATGATATAGCTTCATCCTTCATTTAATACTTAGACAATAAAGGAGAAAGGAAGTTTTCAGATTGAACCTGGACACGAAGATTTTAATTTGGATCTGGTTTGGGCAGTTTCCTCATTTCTAGTCACTTAGCTAACTTCAGGAAACCAAGTTTTAATTTTTCATATTTTAACAATAACTAACCTCATGTTGTTAACATGATGTTCAAACATTTTATTCTAATTCTAATCATTTTCCAAAACCACCCACTTGTCTGCATTTCACTCATTTTTCATTGTACAGTTCTACAAAATATAAATTGTAACTTTCACCAACTAGTAAATGTCTGTCCACATCATGCTTTAAATTATTTTTGGTATTCCTAGAAAACAAGAAATTTGATCATAAAACTATACAATGACAGTAATTCATAAGTTTGTCTTTTTATTAATCACATATTTGGAGTAAATGTTTTCTTAACTATAACCTTGCCCTTCTTTATTAGAAATTCTATAACTCAAAAATTAATATTCTGGTCTCTCTTTGATCTTAAAATCAACTGGTTGCCACATGATTTTAGAGAAATCTCTTCTAAAGATGAAGAGAAACCTTTTTTTAAAAAAACATATTTAATGTTAAAGAAAATATCAAATATTATCTAATAAAATGAAAATAACTCAATGATAAAATATTAAAATTTTGAAAAAAAACTAAATATTTAAACGAGAAGCTTTAATTTCTTTTTTAGAAGCAAATGAAAACCACTTCATTTTTTTAAATCACCCATACTCAATCTCATACCCAGAATCTCAAATTATACCATTTTGAAGCATTTAACATTTTAACCATTCAACTATATATTTCATTATTTTGTCCTTAGCCTTTTAGACATGTTTTTCCTCGTTGGTGCAAACACGTAATTCCCACTGGGACTAAAGGAAATTAGTAATGTTCATTGTATAAAAAATAGGTCCAAACATCTGACAACTATGTGGAGGCAGACAAAAAATGTCAAAGAAAGATTTAACGGTAAGACAGATCTTGATTAACTTCACATTGTTAATATTTTGTCTTTTCATCTAAGGTCTGAATTATTAATCTCCTTTTCAAAGGTTGAGATAAAATTTTATAATTTATTTTTTTTTAATTTTTTACAAACTTCAAACTGAAAATTGAAAACATCAAGAGGGATACAAACATAAGCTTTTTTTCCCCCAAATGTACATACAGCTATCGGTTAAAAATGTGGCCAGTCACCTGAGAGTTCTACTAACAGAAAGAGACAACTTTTCAAAACAGAAATCAACTTTGAAATTTTCAATAGCGTCTAATTACTTTTGAGATAAAAACCAAAACTTTTACTAATTTGATTACTCACCATTGCTTCTTGCATCTCTTGTAGTTGAAATTTTCTTTTTGCAGGTGTTCCTACTAAAGAGAGGGTCTGTGGATAATTAACTTCCGAAGTCCTTCCATGTGTAGAAAAGACACTTATTTCATCTTCACCTTTAAATGTTGGCTTCATTGGGCGTAGAATTGTAGTCCAAATTCCTTTTCCTTTAGTACTTTGAAAATTTGAATCATTGTCTTCTTTCATCAGTGAAGCTGATGAGAAAGTTGAGAAAGCTGATTTCAATCTATACTTTGCACCTTTTAATTCATTCTCTCTGTCTCTCTCCCTCTCCATCTCTCCACTCCCTTTCCCTCTGTCATAGGTTCTAGTATTTTTCTCTTTATCTTTGATGTTTTATATTTCACTCAGGATTTTTTCGCTGTTCTTTCTGTTCATTATTTTCTTTGCTTATTTTTAAAACTATACTATTGGAGGGATATTTACTTTTCTTCATTGTTGGGAAATTTCAAGCTTTATACCTTCAACTACGGAGTTCCATCTATCCTTTCTATACTCTCTTTCTGGAACAAATAATGGGATTTTCAAATTTAACTTCCATATCTCTTCATATGTCTTTTTTTACTTGTATACTTTTATTTCTCTATATTATTCTTGAAGAATTTATTGTTTTTATTTTCTAATTCATTAAATTCAATCTTCAGGTGTGTTCATACAGCTATTCAGCCTGTCTTGAGTTTCTATGTCAACAATATGTTTATTCCAAAATCTATGATTAATTTATTTCCATAACTTTTTTGCTATTTCATAGATGCTATATTTTTCTTTTGTCTCTGAGAATACTAAGTAGATTTATTTTAGTGTTGTGGTTTGTCTTGTCTATTAACTCTTCTCTAAGGGACATGTAATTTTTTCTTGTGTGCATATTCTTTGCTGACTGTTTTCTCTCTTTCATGTGGTTTAGGATTCTTAGAAGTTTGGAAATATTATAGATCTTAGTCAAAAACTATTTAACTTGAATCTAGTCAAAGCTTTAGATTTAACTTCTAGTTTATAAAAAAATATAGAGAATAGAAGAACAAGCTAAACACTACCTCTGAGGAAGCAGCCAGCCAAGTCCCGGAGGTTAAAATTCTACAACAGGCAGAGTACCTCTCTATCTAGTCTTCTGAGTTTGGCTACTCCCAGGTCCCTTGGGCATTACTAGCCACACTGGGTACTGCTCTGTCTGCCTTCCTCAAGCATTGCTGATGCCTGGCTCTTGCAGGAATAGAAAAGGAATCCATGGGAATAAGACTATCTAGCAGTTCCCACTGTGGTTCCCACTTAATATCTTTGTTAATTTCTACTAGGATCCCCCTATTCTCTGCTGCCACTAACTCTGTGGGTGGAATGCTATGCTACCCTCCCCCTTTATTCCAATATTCTCTTTCAGGGGCTTCCCACATAGGTTCTTAGCTAGCATTTCTCTTTTAAATTGGATCCTTCCTGCTTTCAGTTGCTCAAGGATTACTCAGAAATTGTTATCCATCAGTAATTTTTACTTTGCTTTTAAGGATAGCCATGTACATACCTTTTGTTTTTTTATACATTGTGGTTGTAGCAGAAGCTTTTCAGAATCATAGCCCATTGACACAACTTCTTGTACATGTTTGATGCTTTCTTACTGCAAGGGCCTCGGATTCTCTCTGCTTAAAAGCTTTCTCTGGATGGCAAAGCCTGCTTGCCCCATTAGCACAAAATGCAGATCATAATTACTAAGGAGTACAAGCCCCCAGGGGTGGCCCTCAGGCAGCGATATATGGGAACTGGTGACTATCACACCAGTTTTCATGTCCCTTGGTTAGGACAATTCTGAGGCTTGTTTTACATTGCCCTCAGAGGTACTCAGCATGATTGAGCCCTAATCTTACCCTGAATTAGCTTCTTTCTTTTACCTATGTTACTTCTTGATTCCCCTACCAGTGCTTTCTGGAATTATCTTCCAAATAAAACTATCTATAGTAAATTCTAATCTCAGAGTATGCTTTTTAGGTGAACGCACCAAAAACAATACTGAGAAAAAAGGTATATGCATCTATGTGTTCTTCCTATCACACAGTCTGCTAGGGACTTTTTAGCCATATTCTCATTACTTTATTGAAAGAACTAGTTTCAAAAGTTTGGGGGTTATCACTCAAGATCTCATTAGGAAAATACAAAACCTATAGGTATCAAAGAGGAAGAGGTTTAATACAGGAAACTGGGGGTTTACAGAACCATGGGAAAGACTGGGAGAGCAAAAGTCAAGGAAACTGCTGATAAGAAGAACGCATGCAATTAAGGCATGCCCAGATCACAGCACCGCCCCATCATGAGAGCTCCCTTGGAAACCATCATAAGCCTCGCTTCTGTTGATTGTACACCTGCTCACAGTTGTTGCCAGAAAATATTGGTTTCTCTACTCTTTTGACTTCCAAACTGGGTCCTAGTGCTTCCCATAAACAGAAGCTAACTGGAATATTTTGGGTAAGGAAATCTAAAAAATGATCTCCCAGGCTTTCCCCATTTCACATGACATATATACAGGGAGTGAGGATGAAGGCGGGTTGATCTTGTCCTGGAACACTATTAATTTGTTAAAATCCTAAGTGTTACAAGCCATTTTCTTGACTAGCTATTTGCTTAAAGTTCCAAACATCTCCAGGAAAGACAAGCTTGTTCCAGAGCTATCCATAGACAAATCTATTCAGTAACCATTAACAGAAATTCCATTGGCTGACACATAAAATATCACAATTCTAATCAATGCCCAACAACCCAGAAAGACAAAAGATCTCTTACAATCTGGGAACTTCTTACAATCCTGCAAGAGAAACTTAAATTTCTCCTTCAAAAATCATGTCAAAGACATGATAATCATTTTCAAGGCTTTCTAGAATTCTGATCGCTGACAACAAAGTGTTATTATATACAGAAACCTAAAGCAATTATTTAGAATGCCTCTAATGGTTGGGAATAAAAAAAGAGCAAGGAAAAAAGATGGCTTCATTTCAGGGCCTTTGCTCATCTTTATTAAAGATTTGCAATGTTCAAATATCAAATCTCCACCCAACCACACCCCATTTCTTTTAATTTCCAAAAATGTGCATCAAATTTTTGACAATAAAATAGTTTAATGGTTATTATTACTAGAAATTAACTTCAGGGAAAATGTGGCTGAAAAAGTTTTCTCTCCACATACCCTCAGAATTCTTGCAGCTCTGTAACTGATATCCCTTTGTACATATACACACATTAATGACCACCCAATAGAAATGGTGCATAGATAGCAATTTTTTAATATATAGAACTATGTAATCACTTTTCTGTTTCACTATGTATCATAATATGCATTTTTTGAATTATTCTCTGGTAAGTCTATAGCCAGAAATAGTAAATTCAGTTTTAATGCTAATTCGATGGGAAATTTTTTGTTAAAGAAGCAGTTCTGGATATGTATTGTAGTGAAAAACAAGGAACTTACTAAGAATAGACATAATTTGCTTTAAAAAGATGCCCATAAGGATTACAGGTTTTCTAAAATGAATTACATAGTTTTTTATGATTTTCTTTACTAAAAAGTTATTAAGTTAAACTCTATAATGTATGTTTCACATAGCATGTCTTTTTAAATTAATTATTTTCTAAAACTTATATTAAAACTTTCACTAATAAAGAGAATTCACATTCAAGGAGGTGATTTATTCATACATGATCAATTTTAAAATTAAATTGATATAATCGATTAAGATTTTTTCCTTTCAAAATACTTCAAGTAAAATTCTGAGAAAAATCTGATTAAAATTTGAATTGCAATTTCTGTTGTAAAGAGTTTATTTTATCAAAATTCAAGAAATCACATTCTATTTTTCTATTAAAATTACATATGTAAACTTTAATTTAAAAAATTTAATTTTAATCTAAACATTTTAATCTAAAAATTTTTATGTACGTTCAATAAAAATAGTGAGACTTGGCTCTTGAGAAATTATTTGTATATGTTTTAAAATGAGTTTGTTAAATTCATCAGAACTATAACCTTTGAACTAAAATATTTTATTATTCATATAACTGAAATTATTTCACTTGACATTAAAATCAGGACAGCTTAGGTGCGAGTTACAGCAAATCTACTCAATGTCCACAGAGCTTGGAAAACTCACAATCCCTCTGTATATCAGACTGTACAACTTCTTTGTATTTATTCAGTCTACATACACTTATTGAGAGTTGGTAGTGCAAGGCACAATGCTGGAAATAACAAAGGCAGAGTAGCTGCCCTCATCTGCTGAGTGAAGCTAAGCCATACACTGCACACAGGTGGTCTCGAGGGAATTCACTAACTAATCCTTTGTCTTATTCACTTCTAAATCCACAGGTTTACCTTTTGAACTCACTCTAACTTTTACATCTGTGAATAGCATCATTCTATTTTAGGATGTTGAATTAATATTAGATGTATTTACACATACATATTTCAACTTTATTGGAAAGAATTTTTACTTGACACAGAACAGATCCATTTTCATTAAGTTAGTAATTTCCCATAAGTTCTTTCATATATTAGGGAAATAATTAAGTATATAAATTATTGTACTGTTGTTTTTAAAGTGACATTTGGCTGACCCTGGATTAGAACTGATTTGGGCATTCTTCAGCTCCTTTCAACATTGTTTTCAAAGTCTTTTATTTTCCTCTGTGTGCATGTGTGTGTACATGTTTGAATATAAAAAAAGGTATTTTTCTTTTTAAAAAATTACTTAAAAACATAAAATAAAGGATAAAAACCATGATACAGGCACATATAATCTGTGTTATGGAATATTCATTGTTTATGCTGCTACAAAAAAAAATATTTTAAAATTTATTTAAAATATCATTGAGATTTGTGAATTAGCATTTCAAAAGTATTTTTATAAAATATACTGAAAAAATTGTGAAAATGTGCTCTATTTTGAACTTTTAGAAACAAAATCATAGGTGTACTCTGCTCCCTAAATAATTATTCCTAATAAATACAAATAGTTAGAAAAAAATTATATAAAAAAGAAAATACAGAACAGTAAAGGCATTCCTTATCTGCTTTATACCTATTCATTTATTCTAAAAATATGTATTAGGGACCTTTTGCCCTAAGATAGTGTAGGTAATACAAAGATTGCTACACAAGGCCTCTATCCCCCAAAAGTTTACATTGTAGTTGGTGAGATATAACATTTGAATATATCTAATATATTCAATTAGTAAATCTCAATGGAAATTTGTATCAATTGACCTCTAAGACCTCTTCCCACCTCTTAAGATACTAAGTACCAAAAGCTCATTAATTTAACTATATAAATAAATGTATAAGAAAATATTTATTAATTATAGTAAATGACTATGTGCTCAGCATTGTTTATAGTCATAAATAGAGCAGAAAAAATCACTATTGTGGTGACACATTATAGAAGATGCAGACAAGAAATAAATAATAAAAATAAATATTTAGTCAGTTGTTATTCAGCCTTATGAAGGAAAATACAAATAGAAAATGAGAAGCAGCTGTGTGGATCTGGGACAGAGACAAAGGTAAATTTCAATTTTAAGCAAAGTGGTCAGGGAAGACCTCACTGAGAAGGGGACATTGGGTATCTATCTGAGAGATAAGAGCATGAGCACTGCAGAGAGCTAAGGCACAGGAGAAACCAGAATACAGAATACAGAAGAGTACAGAAGAGCAAGGATTGCAGCTGGAAAGGAAAAATAAAAAGAGAGACAGAAACAGCAAGAGACAGAGAGAGAGAGAGACAGAAAGAGAGAGAGAGAGAGATGAGTCATAGATGTAATGTAATGTAATGTAAATGTAAGGCTTTATAGAATTTTGTAATAACTTTGACTTTGATTCCGAATGAACTGGGATGCCTTTGGAGGAGTCTGAGTATAGACATGATCTGACTTAAGTTTTGACATGCTTAAGCACTGAGCACAGACACTATAGAGCGAGGAAAGAATCAGAAAGATCAATCAAAAGAGTTTGTAATAATCTATGCAAGAAATAATGGTGGCTTGGACCAAGTGGTAGTGCTGGAGGAAATGAGGAGTGCTTAGATTCTGGATGTGTTCATTCTGAAGGTAGAACCAACAGAACTTTCTGAAAGTATGGGTATAGTATAAAGAGAAAGAGAGGAATCAAGGATGTCTATGGTGTTTGGACTGAGAGGCTTAAGGAAAGAAGTGCTGTATATTGAGACAGTAAAGGTCAGGAAAAGTAAATTTTAAAAGGAAGATCAGGGGATTGGTAATGGACATGTGAAATTCAAACATATCTAGTACATGTCCAAATGATAATGTCAGGAAAACAGTAGTACAGGAGTTTGAAATTTAGGTGAGAAGTCCAAACTGGAGATACAAATTTGGGCATATATATAGAACATCTATAGTTTTAAAAGTTATTAGATGTGACAATCAGCTAGTGAGTACAGATAGAAAGTGAAGAGGCCCCCCACCTCACATGCAGCATGTGCACCACTTAGAGAACAGGGAAATGAAAAGGAGGCAGCCAAGGAGACTGAGAGAAGGCAGTGAGAGAAGTGGGAGGAGAAGCAGATAGTGTGGTACCCAGCAAGTGATGAGAAAGAGTTTAGAGGAAAAGTGGGTGGTCAACTCTGTTAAACGCTACTGCTAGAAGAAATAAGAGAAGGCCTGAGAGTTGGAGATAATATGAGATAGCAGGATTTTAAAAATCCAAATAAAGTATTTTTTAAATACTTGGGCAGGAACTAACAAACAAAGGAATTAAACTACAACCTAATGATGTTGGTAAAAGGTAACAAATGGTAATAAGCAGGAACTCAAGAAGAAGCAAGAATAATATAAATTTTGCTTGAATATTCCTCAGTTAGGAAATGGTCTTTAAAAAAAAAAAAAAGGTAAGTTCAACATCTCTGAGTAAGAAGACAAGCCCATGAAACATGAAAAAGTGGAATTCCTGGCACAGATGACTTGCTACTATGGCCCTGTTAAGTACCTGTTTGTGTGATCTCAGACTTGATGGCATTTATCACTAGCAGACACAGAGAACAGAAAGAATTCCAGAAGACTGTAAATGAACAAAGATGGCTTTCATAAAAATGAAATATGTAGTCTGAGGGAAATGTTAATTTTAATATTGATCTTTAACAATTTCTAGAATTGTTTGTTACACAGATAGCTTTGGGATATTTTTCAGCTATCCATTCATGTAATAAACATTTATTGAGTACATACTATGTACAAATGCTATGTTACACAGGGGGATATAAAAATAAAAATATCCGATGCATAATACATGTATTTTTCTTTATAGTTACAAAACATTTTACACACACATCTAGTATGATCATCAAAACAACCCTATGGTCTAGACAAAATAGATAATATCACATTTAACAGATGTGAAATGCAAGATTCAGAGAAATGTAATGACTCCATAACCACCTGAGCCAATTCCTACAATATATCTCCTCTTATATATATCTCTATATATTTTATTCATTCTATTTTTCTAGAGAATGCTCACTAGTACAAATGAGAGTGTTTCTCTTTGGAGGATAAGGGCTATGGAGTTGACTGGAGATGGGTATGGCAGAGCTTCCTGGATAGAAATGTTCTGTATCTTACATTAGGTGATTGCTACATGGATGTGCTCATTTTCAAAGCTCATCAGACTGAACACTTAAGATCAATGTATCTTATCTTCAGTAAATTATGTCTTAATTTAAAAGTATAAAACATTTTAAATATTGAGCTTTTTTGCCACTGAAGGAATAGAAGGAAAATATATGAAGTTATAAAGAAAGCAATTTCAGTGTAATATAAAGAAATTCTAAGCTTCAGAGTTTTCAAATGTGGAATCAGCTATTTCATTAAAAGGTAAATTAATTATATCTGAAAATACTCAAACAGAGGTTGTCTAGAACAAACACCTAATACAAAATTTCTTTCTAAAGCATTTTAAACCTTTCATCAATCAGTAGCTATGCTATATTAAATTAACAAGGTTATATTGAATTTTGTCCATTTTTTATTTCTCATTTCTATCTTTCACAGTGTTTGTGAATGCTAAAGGAGGAATAGCAAACAGATTAAAGCTTATGCTGTAAGATTGATAGTGCTTAAAGTACTGTTGTGAAAGGGTTCTGAGGTCAAATCCATAGCTCAGTAGGAATGAATATTGTCATTGTTTAATGATATCTATCATCAGTACAAGAGGGGAGAGAGTGACAGGGACTTAGCATCACAGAGTTAGAAAAAATGTGTAGAGCTATAATTCAGATTTAGTGTCACTGATTTATTCTCAGTGACTGAGAGAGATTCAGAGACTTGGGCTGTACAGGCCATGAACCAATAGATAATAAATTAACAGAGAAATAAAATAAGAAAGAGAAAAAAAATTCTGAAAGAAAGATTAGTATTTAAATATACAAACTTTGTTTTTGGCTAATGTTTTATTTTCATAGTCGCCAGATTTGGAGAATCTGGAATCTTTAAACACTGTAATAAATTGATTTTGGTTTGATAACTAAACAAAACCAGATTGAAGAAGCCTGAATTTTCAATTAATAAAAGCTAAAATATTGTAACGATATTTTTCTACAATCAGGCCAAAAGTGCAATGATGTCAGATAAAGATTTACATAAGGGTAAATCCAGTAGCAACCAAGTTGGACTTACAGGATAGAAAATATACTTAGGAGTTTCGTAAGACATAACCTTCTCCTCCCCTGCCTTATGCAGATCTAAAGTGACCAAACACTTTAAATATGTAACGTGTAGCTTCCAGCTGAAAAAAAAAAAATTTAATCCAGCTCCTCCTGGCTCAGTCAGAAGGTCAATTCCTTGGAAAGAGCTGCCCCCAATGGTGAAAGAAGCTCCAATTGGAGCCTCAAATGTGGTAATATACAAGATGTTCTCAAAACAAAGCTAATCACCAAATGGGGAGCTTGACTAATTGACTGAGATGTTTTCTGCGCTGGTCATCCCCTGGCAGATAGAACAAAGAGAGAACAAGAAAGAAGCCCAATAGTATGAGTGTGGAATTTGGGGATTTGCTTTCCTTTTGTGTGTGTCCCTAGACAATTCCTTTAACCTCATCATGTTTGATTTTACCATAAATGTAAGTAAGACTGAATACTTCCTAAGATGTTTTCCAGAAAACATAGCAGGCAAAACTATGAAGGTTAAAACAGAGAGGGTAAAAAAGCGACTACATTAAAACATTATATTCTGTAACAACTTAGGTTTATTTCTTCTTAATTTCTCTTCAGTCAGCATGCAAAGTCATGTAGGGGCATTTTCGTAGGGATGAAAGTTTTTATGGGATAAAGAACCACTGACAGTTGAAGCTCAAGGTTCAGGGCATGTTCGTGACAAAGGGCACCCTAAGGTCAAAATTAGCCACTCACTGCCTTATCTTTTACTTTTGACCCCAACGTTGAGGATTTAGTGAGCACCCCAGAGCAGATATGCAGCCAGGTTAGAAACCGGTCTTAGTATAAATGAGTGAATGTTGGAATGTTTAGAAACAACCAGCACAAAAGCTGGATAGGAAAAAAAATGTTTCAAAATTTTAGACAATTTGGAATTAGAGCATGAAGTATTAATGGTTTAATTAATGAATGAAGATCTGCCACTCCTACTAATCTGTGGGTTCCTCAAGGGTGGATACCACATCTGTTGTGTTCCCCTCCCCCTCATACACAAGGTTTCATCAATTCTAGCACAGCTCCAGCTGGGAGAGGGGTCAAGAGAGCAGAATTCAAGAGCCCCATATTGGGTCAGAGAAAACCAAGGTCTTATAAGAGAATCACAGAAAATGGGAGGTGTTAGTAGACACAAGGAGTAGCAGAAGGTACTCATTTTGAGTCCAGGACAGACAAAGAGTGAGTGAGTGAGTGAGTGAGTGAGTGAGGAGTGAGTAGCCACAGCAGAAATCATAAGCATAGAATGGGCAACAGATGCATCAGAGAAGGTACTAAGGCTGGAGTACCTCCTTGTTCTATCTAAAAGTTGCAAATCACAGTCTGAGAAGTTGCAATAGTTTTGTAGCCAAGTTATAAGCTGTTATTGTTACATATTAGAAAAGTCATTTTTTTTAGAGGCAAATGCAGTCCTGAGCACCTCACCTCAGAAGTCTCAGGGAAAGTGCTTTGATCAAGGCCCTTGAAAGGAGCTTTTACGGCATAAACCTGGATTCCCAGTCCAGGTGTTTCTGCTTCTAAGAGGGCCTGGCTTATTTTTGCTATAGGGCAATTTAAACAATTTCAGTTAAACCAGAAAGGAGGAGAAGAAGACACTGCTAAATTATGTCACAAATGAACAAGGCGTGGCCAGCCAAGACAAAGTAAAACTAAGCAGTAATTCAATGAGAGACACCAACACCAAGAGTCTTTGATCAAAGTATAGCTTGGCAGGGCTACAAGCTGTTGCTGGAAGATCCTGACACCACCAACTTCAGGTGTATGGGCCTCCCATGAATTTTCCTTGTTCTATCTAAAAGTTGCAAATCACAGTCTGAGAAGTTGCAATAGTTTTGTAGCCAAGTTATAAGCTGTTATTGTTACAAATTAGAAAAGTCATTTTTTTAAAACTTGGAAAAAAGTGTTTTGATTTTTGAAAATGTTTACTTTAAAAATGTTTATTTTATTTAAATTTTCATTCCCTAAATTTATGAATATCAACTAAATTCTTTTGGTGGTTTGTTCTTTTGTTTCGTTTTTGTTTTTTGTTCCTGTTTTGTTTTGTTGTCAAAAGTCAATCTCCACATGCTGCATTGTATTGAATAAGTAGGGAGTGTGTTTGCTGGTTTCGTCTAAATCTTCTGACCTTTTTCTCTTCTAAAAAAATAGGTATTATTAATACTGCAGTCCCCCAAATCAGAGAAGAACATAAAATTAAGTCCCTTTTCAATGAATTCAGATGATGTAACCCTCATGCTTCGGTTATGACTAGTTCCATGACTAAAATCACTTGAGAACTGCTTGTTTCTCATCATCACTTGGTCTTAAAAGAAACTGTAGGTGTCTTCTACAGAAGAGAGTAGACCACTAGCAAAAAGCCAGTGGAGACACACAGATGTTGTGGTTACCAAGTTGGAGAAAGAATACATAAATTTTATTCCAAAAGCCTCTTGCCAGAAGTGCTATAAAGAGAAATTCATGCTTGATCCTCTACCTCCCACTTGATGGAAAATATTCATATGCATTTGTCTGAATTCATCAAAGAACCTTGGCCAGTTCGTCTCTCCAATAAATATAGGCCAAAAGGGAGCATAAGTATAAACCCATTATGGAGACAGTAATCCCCACCAACCTCAATATGCACATTCTTAGAAAATCGAAGTGTGTGAAAAATTGAAGCAGATCCTACAGGTCAACAAAACTTTATCTTCCACTAAAATACTGGGGCATTAACAAGAAGGAATGAGTATGTATTGTTGCTGAGCATGCTCGTGTCAGGAACTGTCGGAAAATTAAACAATCAAGAGATAAATGTTTCATTATAAGATAAAAGGAAGGGGACTAATTTAATGTGTTGCTATACAAAATTCCGAACCAAAATTCTCCTTAAAAGTAGGAAATGTGAACACTTTATGGAACTAGAAACTGTCCATTTGCCATGGACCTTGAAGAAGTTTCTGGTGTGGGAATGAGGGAGAGGAAAAAATTAAGCCTGAAATATCAGCAGCAATAAGCCAAAAGTAAGGAAAGGAGAGTAGTATTTACTTCCCAAAAAGTACTTTAAGGCCAAGAATATGTGAATAAAATCAAGTGGCAACTGATGGTAATAACCAGACAAGCCAGAGTGCCTGACCACTGTTCAGAATGCAGATCTCCCTGATATAAATAGTCCTACAGAATGCAAGGTTGTAATCACTGGTGTATATATGGATGTGTGGTAGGCAAAATTCTAAGATAACCCCCTATGCCAAAATGACCCATGCCCTTGTAAAATCTCCTCCTCTTGAGAGTCAGCAGAACCTGTGAATATGATGAGATACTACCCCTGTGATTATACTAACATGATATGGCCAAAAGGACAATATCTGGGTGAGTGTGACCTAGTTACAAGGTGCCTTTAAAAGCAGATAGTTTTCTCCAGCTTATGGCAGAAGGAAAAGTTAGAGATTTGAAGCACACTGTTGACTTAAAGATGGAGGAAGCCACATAACAAGACCTCAGAGCGGTCTCTAGGAGCTGAGAGTAGTTCCTAGCTGACAGCTAGCAGAAAATGGAGCTCGGTCCTACACCCAAAAGGAAATGAATTCTACCTGCAACCAATAAACTTGGAAGAGAATCTTAGCTCCAGATGAGACCTGCAGCCCTGGACCACACCTTGATTTCAGCCAAGTAAGACACTGTGAATCCAATTGCACTGTGCCTAGACTTTTGACCTAAACAACTGTGAGATAATAGGTAGGTGTTGCTTTAAGCCAGTATATTTGTCATACTCTGTTACACAGCAATAGAAAATTTTTACAAATTTATAACTGTACTTGCTGGACTGATTATGACTAAACTGAGAAAGAATTCCCTTACCATAGTGAATGTAAATCCTCTGTATTCCAACTCAGAGATTCTGTCATTTTAATAACAACCTTCTCGTAATAATGCATCATGTTAAGCACTTGTTTAAAAAATAACCCCTTAAATTATACTGATGACATACTTCTTTCATATCTGTGAGATGTTTCTCCCTATAAACTGCTTAAAATAAAATCTAGAAAAGATAGTTCAGATTTTTTTTTAGTAAACAAGTTTTCTTTGTCCCATAGGGGAGTTTACATTAAATTTTAGCAAATTAACAGCATTGTATGGGAAATATTTTTACTTTGATGATCCAAACCTGTGTAAAAGTTGTAAGCTTTTCGAATCGCATGCTCATTTAGTGTCACCTTAGAGTGTTTTCTAATATTCCACAAGTGATTCCCTTGAAGAAGGCACCCATCCCACTTATTTAAAGTTAGAGAGAGGAAAAGCACCCCCTCCAACAGTCCTTTTCAAAGCAACTTCCTCCTCCATCAGATTCCTTTTCTCCAAAATTATTGTCTCATGTAACATGGGTTAAGATGGTCATGAAATCACTTCTAATTTTCCTTTTAGCAAGTCTGATAGACATGTCAATACTGGTCATCAAAGCAAGAGAGCACATGCAACCCATTATTCCCAGTTTTGAAGCCTCTGCTAAAACTCTATAACAATAAGAAAGTCATAGTTAACATATGATACTATAAAATGAGAGAAGAATAAACATACAGTTTCTGCGTGCTCACTTAACCTAATAATTAGACTTTATTAAGAATATACTTATAGCAATCCAATATAGATCAGGAGCTCCAGAAGTTGAAAGAAGATATTCCACATATAAAGGGAAATTTTTAAAAAGAACACTTTCAAACAGATCTTAAGTGGCTCAATTATGTTGAATAATTTTCTAAACATCCTCCTCCTGTCCTTTTAATGTGTGTGGTGGTTTCAAAATATGTCCATAAACTCTTTTCTATGCCTCTCTTCAAAAGGTGGAGCTTAATTTCCCCTCTCTTGGAGTGTGAGCTAAACTTGGTGATTAGCTTCTAAGAAATAGAAGGTGCTAGAATTGATAGAATATGACTAGCTCATAAAAGTCACTGAGGGTCCTCCCTGTTCTTTCTCCTGGATCAGTCACTCTGAGGGAAGACAGTTGTCATATTTTAAGGACACTCAAGGATCCTTATAAAGAGACCCATGTGGCAAGGAACTGAAGCCTCCTACAAAAAACCATGTGAGTGAGGTATCTCAGAAGTGGAGCCTCCAGCTCAAGTCAAATCTTCAACTAACCACAGCTGACAGCTTAGCTGCAGACTCATGAGAAACACTGCACCAGAACCTCAGCTAAACTGCTCTCAAATCCTTGAATTATATAACCTGTGATTTAAAAAATATTTGTTGTTTTGGAGTAATTTGTTATGTAGCAACAGATAACTAGTACAATATGGTCCCTAAAAATGTTTAGGTAAATTTAAAATCCCACATCTTTTTTTCCTGAGTTATATAAGCTATATATACCAATAATCAAAAGATACTAGTAATCAAAAATATACCTTAATAATTTTACAATATATATGTGTATGAAATCATCATGTTGTACACCTTAAACTTACAATGTTATATCAGTTATAACTCAATAAGGCTGGAAAAAATCTATTGACCCCAAGTCAGATGCTGTGATAACTTCTTTTTATATGAATCTAATTATTCACCTGAGTATGATTACTAATGCACAGATTAGATGGATCAGCTGATAACCGCCCCTATTTTCGGTGAACTGAATAGTTCTAACAGGAGTTACATAGAAGGACATACATAAATTAACATGCCAATAGAAAATCATATCGAGGTCCACATGGGCCACAAACAGATAATAAAGAGCCACCGTATAAAATTATTCTTCCGTTATAGATATTTGAAATTCATATATTGCAACTTTTTCCTATTTGTTTGAGATTTCCTTAGTGTTAAAATTCAAATAACTTTAGGAGAAATAGTTCTTTATCTTGTTTTGAATACATTATTCTTTTTAGCATGAATGAATGGTGTGAGATTAGGACATGGGGCACCAAGGGAAAAAAAAAATGATTCAAAAGCTGAGAATGCTAAGGAACACTTCACTGGCTTTCTAGACATTCTGAGGGTGGTCCTGTGCCCTCTCAAGGTCTGTGAATTAGATGGCATCAACTCCCAGAAGACAGAGACCAAATTGTGTATCTGTTATGAGTAGCACCTAACACAATCCAGTCAGTGGAATACTAAACCACAACAAAATCATCAGACACCAGATAAAGCCAGACATTTATCCTAATAAGCAGCTGTTAGACCTGAAACTGTCAGCAACATCACTCACAACTTCTCAGACATTTTCATTAGGGTCACCTAGAAACCACATCAACAACAAAGAGCAAGACAAAAAAATTACCCAAGGGATCAAATCAGACTCCTGGAGTGTAGCTGGTCTTGAAACAAAGCTTGCAGCCACTCCGCTGAGCTTTGTTATGTGTATGTGATTGAGAGATGATAGCTGAACCCTGCAGCAATGTGGGATGGAAAACCAAAGGGATGTGACCACAAACACAATTAGAAGAAACAGGGCCACAGGATGAGCTGAATCAAAAGGCATCCATTCCCAATTGAAATCAAAAGCAAAAGCAAAGGACAGGTTATGCTGGGGATCGGGAATCAGAGATGTCTCAGTGCAGCTTTGACAGTGAGCAGAGAAGAGACGTTAGGCTTGTGGAAGCAGTCTCCCTCAAATGTAGAGAAGTCTAACCGAAAAGTATAGGAAACATCTTGTTATAGACACATACACACATATAATCAACCATACAGATTGTGCCTTACTCCTATCAACCATCTTCCCAGAATATACACACATAAGCTACCATCACTGTTGAGCTACTTATGGAGCAGTTTTGCCATTTTCCACTGAGTTAGACCCTGTGGAATAAAGAGAAGTCTTTTTCTGCATATGTAAAATTAAAATGTTACATAGATAATTGCTAGAGTCCTCATGGCTCTGGATCTTTGATATAAAGAACATTTGAAACCATGTGAAAATAAAACATCATCATAAACCAGATTTTAAAATTCCTTAGATCCCAGTGAAAATATGTTCAATGGGAAAACACAAAATGGTGAGAAGCATGAGGCATATATTACTTTGACACTCTATATTTTTTTTAACAGCAGACTGAAATTAGAAATTATTTTAGACTGGGAAAAGCCATTAAAGCTGATTTTTGTCAACTTTCTGTTCAGGCCACAGATGTTAGCACGACACTTAAAACTTCTGGCGTATGGGGAAAATTAGAACAGAATGCTCTCAACTCAACTGATATATAGCCTGCCTGCAACATTATTTTATTTTATTTCTTAAAAAACTTGATTTTGATAAATAAAAGGATTCCACAATAAAGATTATGGCTTAGTAGCTTGCCAGGAGAAACTATAAAATGGAAGCCAGGTTTTTTTTCATTATTAAATTATTTATTTATTGCTTAGAAATCTAAATTATATTTCTAACTTGCCATTACTTTCCTATGTATGTTCTCCATATATGTTAAAAAGAATTTGGAGATATGTAGATAGGATATGCTTTGTCATGTGTATTTTATTTCATTAACATACAGTTAACTTTTTTAAATGTTGTATTTAGAGTGGCAGCATGATATGCAAGATAATTTCTTAGTTTCCTGAAATCATAGGATAAAATGCTTTCCTTACTCTAAATAATAGCAGACCTAAATAATTTTGAAGCTAAACTCCAATATGACTTCACAAAGACAAAAAAGCATGTTAAACCACTTTATAATACAGTTTGGTTTCAGACATCATGCATAAACAAAGGCTTGTGACTTGTAGATGATGCCAGGAATTAATCTACAGGTAAAGCAAGAACCCTTCAATATGATAGCTATACTTTCCTTTTGGGCTTTGTAATTTTTTAATTCCTTTTTTCAATCATAGGTAGCCCCTACCATAATACCTCTAGTGCCAGAAGTAAAATGCCCAATATACTCTTTAGCCACATTTATAAATCCATCACTCCCAAACCACTTCCATTTAGCATTGGTATAAATTCGTGGTCAAAATAAGTATACATATTTAAAATTTTTCTTAAGCCACAGGAAAATCAGAATCAGAATGTAGCAAGTCAATGTGAACGTCTTATGGCCCAATGTGAAAATACTGCAAAAAATATGAGTAAATGAGACAAGTCCAAATGCGATGAACTATTAAGTGCATTCATTAAGTGCATCTATGATAATCAGGATATAATGTATTTTTCCCAAAAAGGAATTTTATTTTTCTGCCTTTCAAAATCATCACAGCCAAGTTAAAAAGACTGAATAACTCACCAAAAACAAACAAACAAACAAACAAACAAACAAGAATTTCAGTTGACAGACTCCTTCAAAATTGTCTATTTCATGTCCTACTTTTATAGAGGAGGAAATTCAGATTCAAACATTTGCTCAAGTAAAAAGCCTATTAGATATGTAGCTGAGACTTGAACCTGGGTTTCTAAAGCATTTCTCAGTGGTTTTTTATTTTTAAAAAATTGCCTTCAACGGAAAAATATATCATGCATAAGCATATATATAACACATATTTATTTTAAATAATCATATTAGAAAAAATAAACATCCATGTACTTCTACCATATGCTTTAAAAATAGAATATCACCAGGATAGATTTGATATCGCCTATCCTTAATGTGACAAGATCCTTCTCTCTTCATCATAGGTAACTACTATTCCAAATGTTTATCTTTCCTTTGCTTTAAAAAAAAAGTTTACCAAACATAACACAGATACACCCATGCTTGCTATTGTTTAGGGCTTTTTAAAAAAAAATTAGTGGACATGGTTTCATACTGTAGTGGTTAGCACATCTGCTTTACACGCAGAAGGTACTGGGTTCACGTCCCAGTGGAACCACAGTCCATGGTCTATGGCTGTGCCACCCTGAACAAGTTTGTTCCCATCTGATCTTGGAAGCTAAGCAGGGTTGGGCCTGGTTAGTATTTGGATGGGAGACCACTTAGGAAGACCAGGTGCTGTAGGCATAAATAATAATATGTAATAATTTTTAAAAATTGTAAAAAAAAAATTTATACTACACATAGACACAGATGCACACATGCTTGCTATTGTTTAGTTTTGCCCATTTTGCCATTTATGTAAATAGTCATTTTATATATATTCATCTGCCACATTTTTTTTTGCTTAGCATTGTATGATTTTGAAATTCATACATATTGATGTGTGTAGTTATAGTTAATTCATTTTCACTATTGTACAATAGTTCATTGTATGAACATGCAACAACTTATTGTTCACCTCTTCTATTAATGGACATTGGATTGTTTCTGATTTTCACTCTTACAGCAATGCTAACCTGAATGGTCTCATGCACGGCTCCTGACACAAATAGTCAACAGCATCTCTAGGGAAGATACTCTAGGAAATAGAACTGCTGTGTCACAGGGTATGCACTATTTTAGCTATTATGAGGTACTGCCAAACTGGTTTCCAAAGGAGCTGTACCAATTTCTCTAACTATTCTTCTTTTTTGATAAAATTACCAAAACTTACTATTGTTCAATTATCTAGGAAGGGCCAATGTAATCACAATGATTTTTATTAGGGAAAAGAGGAAGGTAGGAGAGTGAGAGCCAGAGGAGATGTGATGATACTTACAAAGAAATTCAAAATGTTATATATTTTAAAAATTTTAAGTTAGCAATCTAAATAATGCTTTCAAAAAATTAGGAAACAGTATAATCAAGTCCATAGAAGCCATATTATGGCTCTGTTTTATATGTAGGATATTAAATCTGTAGTTAAAAGATTCTAACTCCTTTTTCATGAGCATTAGTCAAAATTGATATTTAGCTGCTTGTCTTTAATTATTTCTCTTCATAAGTAATAAGTAAATTGAGAACTTTACAAATCCATGAAATAAGCAATAAAAGACCCCCAAAACCATTCCAGTCTATATGTCTGCTCTCCAGCTAAAACTAAGCTAGATAAATCTGTAATTACAGTCAAATAATTTTAGAGATGACTAATAACCTGCCTCCACCAGTAGCCCATTCCAGTATTTCATCACAGGAACATCTCCTTAGGTCTTCTTTCTCCTAAATATATTTTTTTTCTAAATTATTTCAGTTCTACCATTTCAAATTAATGGAAACATCATCCTGAGATAATTTTTATAACATAGTAGTTAGTAAGCAGATGCGATTCCAAGATAGGTGCTATATCTAAACATCCCTCTTGGAAGAACTAGCTGTGATCTAAATAAAAGCTTCTTATGTTATATAGGGTGTAACATTTTTTTTTAAATAGACATAATTTATTTTTAATGCTTTTACACTTAAATGTCTTTCAGAAACAGAATGGACTTTGTCTCAGTTCTATGATTGTGTAAAAACATCACCTCCAAACCTAATGGCATAAAATAACCAAATGCCTCAGGTAGAGGACTTAAGAGGCTGGGCTCTGATATCATATGAAGATTCATTTACTCACATGTCTGACAGTTGATTTTGGTTGGAAGCTGAGAATTTAGCTGCAGATGTAGCCTGGAACAGCAATATGTGGTCTCTCCATGTCTTCCTTACAACATGGCAGCCAGTTCCCAAAAGCAAGAGAGAGAGAACAAGAAAGAAGCCATATTACGTTTTATAATCTAGTCTCAAAAGTCATACAGCATCATTTCTGCCACATTCTATTGGTACAGGCATTTCAAAAGTCCACCCAGATTTAAAGAGAGGAACCATCATCCTCAACTTAGGATAGAGAGTGGCATGTCACATTAAAGAAGAGTGTGTGGGATGGAATATACATTGATGTAGCCCTTGTCAGGAAATACAATCTGCCACAGGCTGGATTCCATCAAGAATGTGTCACATATCAAAGGAAACAAATTATTTAACTAATATCAATAGAATAATAATGTGACAAACATATGTAAGGAAGAGAAACATCTTCTTATTTTAAATGTTATTCATATGGTATCCAAAGGGAGTAAAATACACAATTGTGCAAAGTTTTACATAGATTGTTAGTGAATATAATATTTGAAACACAATTTCAATTTGAAGAAAACATTCCAATGAACCATTGTATACACAAGCAAATAAACAGCTGCCGCTATACAGCTTGAACAGTAAACAGTGAGATCATTAAAGGAATATGGAAAGACAGACGCTTCTATTACCAGTTATGAGAGAGGGTGATGCATCTTCAAATGTTGATGAGGTTTATTACAGATTCTTGGGGAAGCAGTGCAGAATTTGTTAACATACAAACTTAACTGCTCAATTCATAACCACTTGGATTGAAAAGATTACAGGATGTTCTGCTTTCTGAAATTGCCAAAATCAATTGTGTCATAGAAATCCGATATCTCCTATTTAGATCAACCATATTAAGCCTGGGTACTAAAAAAAGCCACAAATCTAAAAAAAAAAAAAAGAGATATCTCTTTTCCTTAACCACATTTAATATGTAATTCATGGTGGGCAATTAGATACACAGTATAGTTTGCTCCCGTAACCAATGCAGACTATACTAGAGAGCCATTGTTTTATGTTCCCAGAATGCCTCCAGTTCAAATACCTTCTGAGAACTTCCCCAGGTCTATCTCTATCTATCTGGTTTTACTAGAAACTGTTAAATTCTTAAAAGATTTCAATCCTCTGACAAAAATTTGTTGAGACAGAAATAGAATCTCATCTAAGATTTAAAAGACAAGGAAACCGTTCAGGATTTAAGGACCTGGGAGCAGGAGCTACAAGATGTAAAGCTGGGAGCTTGAAGTTATCATTTCCCCACAAAAGCTACTGTGCTGCAAGTAAAGAATGAAGCCAAAGTGGAAAGAAAAGTGAAAATGGAGAGAGTCCTGACTTCATTTGTGCGCTGGTTGTTCTTTAGATCCACATTATTGCCCTTAGTTTCTCTGAGACACCCCACACATTAGCCAGAAATTACTCACTGAACTATAAGGAACAGAGGGGTCAATCAATAGTGGCTTCAGTTTTGTTTTTGTTTTTGTTTTTGTTTTGTTTGTTTTGTTTTGCTTTTTCTTTCTCAGATTACAGGAAGTCCAGAGCTTCCTGTAAGGATGGCATTAAGGATCCAAATTACCCCCAGCATCCCAGCTCCCCACTCAGATTGAAGCATTTGTCACAATGGTAAAAGAGACTGCTGTACCTCTTAGGTTTGGTGAGATTCTGCAGGGTAATGTATCTGAATTTCAGGCAGGATGAAGAAGAAAAAGCAAGGAGGAAAATGCAAAACCCTTCTCTCTAAGATTTTATTTGAGAAAGGAACTTTCCCAGGGACTCCCACAAGAACACAGGGCCACTCCTACCTATAAAAGAGACTGGGGT
>NW_011889203.1:679384-697651 GCF_000151845.1 Pteropus vampyrus | reverse complement strand
ATCTATCTGGTTTTACTAGAAACTGTTAAATTCTTAAAAGATTTCAATCCTCTGACAAAAATTTGTTGAGACAGAAATAGAATCTCATCTAAGATTTAAAAGACAAGGAAACCGTTCAGGATTTAAGGACCTGGGAGCAGGAGCTACAAGATGTAAAGCTGGGAGCTTGAAGTTATCATTTCCCCACAAAAGCTACTGTGCTGCAAGTAAAGAATGAAGCCAAAGTGGAAAGAAAAGTGAAAATGGAGAGAGTCCTGACTTCATTTGTGCTCTGGTTGTTCTTTAGATCCACATTATTGCCCTTAGTTTCTCTGAGACACCCCACACATTAGCCAGAAATTACTCACTGAACTATAAGGAACAGAGGGGTCAATCAATAGTGGCTTCAGTTTTGTTTTTGTTTTTGTTTTTGTTTTGTTTGTTTTGTTTTGCTTTTTCTTTCTCAGATTACAGGAAGTCCAGAGCTTCCTGTAAGGATGGCATTAAGGATCCAAATTACCCCCAGCATCCCAGCTCCCCACTCAGATTGAAGCATTTGTCACAATGGTAAAAGAGACTGCTGTACCTCTAAGGTTTGGTGAGATTCTGCAGGGTAATGTATCTGAATTTCAGGCAGGATGAAGAAGAAAAAGCAAGGAGGAAAATGCAAAACCCTTCTCTCTAAGATTTTATTTGAGAAAGGAACTTTCCCAGGGACTCCCACAAGAACACAGGGCCACTCCTACCTATAAAAGAGACTGGGGTTTCTAATTTTCTTGAGAAGTTGAAACATAAATTACCAATATGTAGGAAAGCTATCCAAAAATTTTGGTTGGCCACAAATGAAAACTATCTTCTAAATTTCAGTATACTTTAACTAACTTAAGGTAACTTGAGTTTCTGAAACCTGGAAGCAAATCTACAAATGGAGTTAATCATTTTTCTTTCTAAAGTGTTTAAGAATTTATTATTATTCCTCTCGATTACATTGGTATCTCAAACATCACATCGAAAAGGTAATAGCTAAAATGAACATCTTAAACACAAGAGCATATAATATCTTTTAGAGTAAATAAAAGTAAACAGCTTTTTAATAAGTGAAGTGGCTTAAATAGAGAACCAAAATGTAATAATATTTATTGGAAGTCTAGCTTTCACAGGTCTTTCTTCTCTAAGACCCTTCTGTATCCTTGATGTGTTTTTTTTTTCATCTATAAAAAAAAAAAAAAAGCATGTAAAATGCTAAGCACAGTGTTTGGCACCAAGGAAAGCCTCAACACAACTTAGATCCCATTATTAAACCTGTCTCTGTCTCTGAATTGTTATTCCAGCACCTCCAGCTCCCCATCTCAATTACATCCTGCATAGGTCTCTCTTCAACTCTGCTGTCACTCAAACTAAAAATGTCCATTGTCTTTCCACAAAGAGTAGATTTCTTACCTGTTTCTGTGTGAACCACAATAAACATAGTCACCTAGGCCTGACATGACACTCTTCTTAGTCACTGTTATCTCTCTTACTCCATTTCTAGTCAGTCTCCGAAATAAATTTGTGCTCATCTCTGGCACCTACCACCTTCTCCTAGGCTCTGTTTCAAAGTAACTCTTAGTATCTTAGATGGAAAAAAATAAGAACGAAACCTGCTGCTGTATTAAATAAGACGGAATGCTCCTAAATCCTTCAAAGCCAGCCGCTGTGGGCGGGCCCTCTTCAGCGGAGAGGGCAGCTGGTCTTTGTAGCTCAGGCACTCTGGTTCCCTTGGAGACTGCTCTCTAATTACCATCCGTAGACCTCCACTCCCTTTTAGACAACCTGGCTGGAGGGGACATATGACTCTTCCTTTAATATCCAATAGCATTCTAAACTTGGTTAGAATCTTTTAAATAACATTTGTTAATGTTTTCAATAACAACAACAACAAAAAAAACCAGAAATAATGGCATATTTTCAATGACTTTGGCCTAATTTAAAAGCTATAGTTTGCTTCTCTACAGCTCGAAGGCCCTTGTTGGTCACAGTATTTAGGGTTGTTCCAAAACACAGCCAGAGAAAGGCAAAGTGTGAAGAAGGGAGAGAGAGAAGGAAGAAAAGAAAGAGGGAAGAAAAAAAAAGAGAAGACCTATAGCAGTCATGTATATATCACCTGTGAAGCTTTTTAAAAATACAAATTCTACTAACTCAGAATCTCCCAGAATAGAATTTTTTAAAACTCTCCAGGGGATTTTCAAGCTCCCAGCCACTTGCAGAGAGTTTTGACACTCAGTCCCTGAATGTGTACCTGGTAAGCTGGAGAGAGAGGTGCAAGCGAGTAGCTGACAGCAGAAAGGTCTTTGAACTTTTAAGGTTTGTATTAAACTTCCATGTGAATGTTTCTTCTAACTTCATAATTTAGCAGTGTTTGTCTAAATGTAAAAATTTCCCTACATCTACATGTATAATGAATGCTTTAAGAATGTACACATTTTTTTTCCTATGGCTTTAAGAACCGGAGAAACACTCATCTCTTTTGAGAAGCATAGGACTAGAAAGAAAAGTAGTTCCTCTATTCCTTGCCAAAGACCCAGTTTCCAGGTTCCAGCCTTGGATCAGCCTCTCCCACCAGGATTAACCTTGAGGATGTCTTCTGGCAGGAGGGGAGCTTCTCCCTGCCTTCACAAGAGGCTCTACCCTATGGAGTCACCATCATGGGGACATCTCAAGTTTACCCCCTTCCTTCTCTGCCTATAGAACGCCCATCCTGTGGCTTGATTTTGAGCTCCCCATTTGTCTCTGACCTGATATCTAGAATGTGTGTCTTCTTTCATTTTCTACCCAGCTTCTAACTTCCACTTTCTTCAGTATTTTTTCATGGACACCTTGCTCTATTACATAATTCTGGCCTTCAATACTTGAACACAATGGTTCCAAACATACCACCTGCTCAGAGTAAGCCCCTGGACTCAATCCTCTTCTTCTTGCATTGCCTGTGCTGTAAGACTCCCAATATATCACTCTGTAGATTCTTACACACTGTCACCATTCATGTCCCCTCTTCGTGTTCCCTTCCTTAATTTCCATTGTTGAATGGCAAGATCAGCTACATAATCTACAGGGCCCAGTGCAAAATAAAGATGTGGAGTCTCTTACTCAAAGATTAAGAATTTCAAGACAACATGAGTAGAACTTTAAACCAAACAAACAGCCCTTCTAGACTGGGACCCTATGTGAGACTCCACAGTTCCCATACCTGTGAAGCTGGACCTGGTGTCACCCTATTCAAAGACTTCTTATATTTTTCTCTTACTAAAGTACTATATAGCTGGCTTTTCTGACACCAGCTGTCTAGTTTTCCTACAGGTTCCTTCTATTTGATTCTATCTTTCATGCTCTTGTTCATTCAACACTGATAAACATATTGTAAAATTACTATGACGTTCTTCTTCCTTTATGTCACTACTCTCATACTTTGTCCTTTAATCTTGACCCAAATGGCTGTTTTGCCCCTACACCTTTGTTTAAGCCATTCCTTCAATATGGAATTCCTTTAACTCACTCCACCAGTACAAATCATTCCACAATCCCAGGCCTGGGTAAAATCTGACACATCTATTAGTCACTTCTCTTTGCCCCCAGGTGGAATGATTTATCCTTCCTCTGAGGGCCCATACCTTTTATTATTTGTGTCATGCAGATGGCTATTGTTACTGTCTTGCATGTAGCTTTTTCTATGGGTAGTGGTTTGCCTACCCAGACTTAATTTTGGACTCTATCTTTATCTCCCTAATACCCTGGGCATGCTCAATACAAACATTGATTGTCTAAGGCGTTTTGAGTCTAATTATTTTGAACGTACCTTGCAAAGAAGTCTTTTAACCTCAGATATTTAAATGCCTCTCTTTTCTAGTGAATGTCTGAGAGGGCACTTCTGCTTATTCTTTGTTTCAGAATGAGACAGAGATGTTCATATATAACATAGGGAGGGGGAGGGATAGAAAAATAGAGAAGAGAATTGGAGATCTTCCCAGTTGCTCATAAATTGGGAGATGTCCAGACCTCTTGATTTATTGGCAGTATATCTGCCATATGAATCTACCTATAAACACAGCATGCATTCCAAAGGCAAATGAGTTGGATATTCCATTGGATATTAATGAATTTATGGGTTCTGTTCCCCACCATTAAAAGTGAACTGTATAAAATGAACATGGTATTAAGGAAATGAATGAACTAGATAAAAGTCCTATTGTTTTTTTGTTGTTGTTTGTTTGTTTTAGAAAATTAGATGATTTCTGAAATATGCATTCAGCAACATTTGGAATTTTATTAACTTATTTAACCTACTATGTATTAGTATTATTGTATACTGAGGATTTTAAAATTAATAAAATGTGGTCTCTGATTCTGAGTAGCAGCAGAAAGAAAATCTTATGTCTTCTAGAAGAGGTGAGTCCTTGTCTCTGGGATGAGACGTAGGAAGACGGTAGCAGCCATAGAAAGAAGTGAGTCATATGGTGATTAAGCAGAAAATTACTAGAGTAAAGGTCACTAAAAGACCTTCCCAGGTGTTGGCATCTGGCCTTCCTCAGCCCCAGGAGAAATTTGTGTTGAGAAACAAGTGATGCGGCAGCCAAAGCTGCTAGGTGAGAATCAGAATGCAGAGCCAGAACATCTGTTTAGGAGTGTCATCTGTTTGAGCATAGATATTAGAAGCAAGGAACAAGGAAAAGCTGAACCAGAAGGATGCTAAATTTACCGCAACCGGGGAATCCAGGTGTTAGTTAACAAAACTCCCCCTGAGAGTTTTCTCAAATTAGGAAACAATGTAATACTCTCCCAAACCCTACTTTCATTTATTTTCTTTTAAAATGGAAATCCATACCCTGGAATTGTTATAAATATAATCTATCCTCACAGAAATTCTCATGACCATACAAAAGAATAAAAGACACAGAATGGCAGAGAAGCTTAAATAGGCAAGTCATTGACTAGACCTAAAATGTCATTAGGCCATGACATCTCTTATTTTCTGTTACTCTCCTCCTTCCTCAACTGAAAAAAAAAAAGTGGACAATCTCTGCATTTAGAAAGCAAAATCAGTGCACTGTATGTCCCAGAAAGGTCACTGGCAAAAATGACATTCTCAAAAAGTAGGTGAATGTCACCGGTCTCATTAGAATATGAGCATGAGCCATATAACATCAGTTGTTTAACATTTTAGAAAGTGTAGACGGAGGGGAAGAATTGGAGAGAAGGATGAAATTCCCAGAGATATGTCAGAAACAACCAAATATCAACCTGGACGCCTGATAAGGCCTTGGTAGGCTAGCATGCCCTGCGCCAAGATGTAAGGAGTACCCCTGAGAGATACTTGGGGTAAGAGAGTGTCTTGGATGTGGCAATAGAAACGATGCAGGCACTCTAAAAACAACACTGAAATTCCCACTCCTTAAAGAAGAGACCATAAAATAATATACAGGTATACCTTGGAGATATTGCAGATTCTGTTCATTAAAGTAAATATCACAATAAAGTGAATCATGAATTTTTTGGTTTCCCAGTGTGTATAAAAGTTATGTTTACACTATACTGTAGTCTATTAAGTGTGCAATAGTATTATGTCTAAAAAAGCAATGTACATACCTTAATTAAAAAATACTTTATTTCTAAAAAATGCTAACCATCCACTGAGCCTTCAGTGAGTCACAATCTTTTCGCCGGTGGAGGTCTTACCATCAGTTTGTAAAAAAAAAAAAAATATATATATGTATATATATATATATGTATACATATATGTATATGTATATATATATATATATATATATATATATATATATATATATAATATCTGCCATGTGCAAGAAAGTGAGGCACAATATTATGAAGTGTGCCTGTATACATGACAATCTCTCAGTGCAGAGTCCAGACTGCCTGAGAGACTTCTCTGGCCTGGAGGGAAGGAACTACTGAAGCACTTAGGCTTGTAGGAAGAGTCTGTTTTAACATGGTTTTCAGAATTGTTTGGTGGTGAGAGATAATTCTTTTTTAAACTATGTTTCATTTTGCTCTTGAGAATAGAATCATATGATTTCAGCATCATCGGTGAGACTCTGACTCAGAATAGATGCTGTGGTGTCCGAGTTAGAATACTTAAAAAGAGTGGAAAGTATTATGTGACATTTATTAGATTTAAGGAGCTGCAGTACCTAACAGGCAGCTGACTACAAGTTTGCTACAATTGTTGTGGAGATAGCAACAGGAGAGAATCTATCCTAAAACAAGGTCAACAATCAATTTAGGGAGGTTCAACAAAGAGACTTGCGGAGCAAATGTCCTTAATTGCAGAGTTGCGCCACTATCTTTTCTGACTCTGGAAGACACAGACGAGGACAGGTAAGAAAGGGAGGCAACAAAGATGATCTAACTAGGTTAGTTGCCCCAGTCCCACACCTGGTATAGCACAGACCCCACATCAGACCACCCTCATTCCCAGGAAAGAAGTGGCAAAGCCATGTCTGGAAACAAACTCCCCTGATCTAGAGTCCAGTGCTCTCTCACTGCGTCACCATACCTAATTTGGTCTTGCTAAAATAATAAAACATTTCTGAAAAAGTGAATCAGCCTAAGAAAAGAGAAAAATATATAGAATTCATGTCAGTACAACTGGAATTATTATTATCAGTTCTATCTATCACTATCCTAGCCACCACATCCTCAACCTACAGCACCTGCTGGACAATTTTAGTTACTAAGATCAAAAGTATATAAAGTTTAGCATTAGTTGTGCACCTTCTATTTGTCAGACACAGTGTTATTTGTTTTATATATTTCATCATCACAGGCCTATTATAATCCCAATTTTAGAGCTGATGCTACTGAAGTTAAATGACTCCTATTATGAGTAGTGAAAATAGAGTTTGGCTGCTTGAGTATAGAATCCATGTCGCCAATTGCTCACTACATTGTCTGCTCTCACCCTCAGTAAGGCCTTTCTGTCCTCAGCGGATGAACTGGTTATACCTGAGAACAAGCGTAAGTCCTAGGACAAGTGAAATAAAAGGTAGGAACCATTTAAGACAACATTTTGTTAAAATGTGCCCTAATTAATGTAACTATGTACATGCAATACAACCTACATACACCAACAATCCATTCTTTTGCATATACAACCACGCAATTGTCGAAGTGGCACAATTTGCATAGAATTAACATTATAAAGTGGTTTTAACATTTATCCATTGCATATCTCAATGTAAAAAATAAGCTAAATAAATCACATGGATTTAGAAATTAAAACATTTGTAAAGGCATTAATGTGTCTGAAATGGCTACATGGTATAAATTTCCAGTTATCCCTTGAAAATCCTTGCCATTACTGGTTTTAATAGCCTATACATTTAACAGCTTATAAGTTTTCCCAAAAAAATATTTATTTCTCTAAAACTACAAAATGATTAGCTGATACATGTTTAAAGAAAAATATATTTAGGCACCAGGGAAAAAAAACAATCTAGTAATTTTCCATCAGATAATTTTTTCCAAAGCTTTATTTGCTCTTAGATAATACAGTATGTTTTGGATTTTAAAGTTCAGATTTGGCATGCCTGTATCTCAACGAGAAACACATTCTTTTGCAAAAAAAAAAAAAAAGCTTTATTAGCAGAATGAGCAAAAACTATAACTATAATGAATAATTATGCTCTCTTTCAGATAGAATCTGTGCCATATTTAACTATCTGCACAGTATAGTTTGATACATACCAAAAAACACTCTACGAATTGCATCAAAAAGCTTTTTGTCACTTTCTTGCCTCAAAGCCAAAACTATCACTATTGTAACTGCTCTGGATTGGATAAAAGGCAATGGTCAAACCACATTGCTGCCTTTGAGGAAAATTGTAGCTGTCAATACTAATACAATAGAGATGGTTAAGCTACCATTATCTCGTGGAAGTGAGAGAATATATGAATATTAAAAGATGGAAGTTTGGAAGCATACAAAATCAATAAACAGAATGAGTGACTATCTCAAGGGAGCTGCAAAAACATTAAACAAAGCTCCACCAATTAATTGTTAATTTTACTTTTGATTGCATTTATGCTTTTACATTTTATCCATAATACAACATATTTTGAGTTATTAATATTTAATTAGAGTGCTAAAAAAACACATTCCTTGGGATAAGAATTAAGTTAAAGAGAAACAAAACTAATATTAAACTACAAAAGATTTTAAATGCAATAAAATATTAAAATAAATATTAACATAAAATGTAAGACTCGGAGATCGGAAGATTTCAGCGAGAGATACCCTTTACCAGTTGTTGATAAAACTCTGTAATAAAAATACCAATGTTTGGCCTTTCTTCTTGGTCAAATTCAGTTAGACTGCTAGAGAATTTTTTTACAGAACTCAATTAGACAGATATCTTTTTCAAACTGTTAGTCCAGCTGAAAAAAAAAAATGTGTGGTTGAGGAGAAACTTTAAAACAAATAGTGAAAAATGTGAGAAATGGATTAATGTCTGTTCCTGAACTTTCCTTTCCACTTTTGGAAGTATAGGGGTGAGGGTTGTCCACATGTGACTAATTCCAGGCACCAGCGCCTATAGCACTCCCCAAAGCCATAAAGTATTTTTGCTTATTTTCCTATAAGAGTTATATAGAAAATAGTGCTTTTCTGCAGTGAGTCATAAAGAATGCAGATACTCTGGCAAACGTGTCACAAAGAAAATGGAAAAACAAAATATTGGTTATCAGAATGGACTCTTTTAGCTCAGGTGACATCATGATTACTTTTGTAAGGGATACGTGGAAACACTTATTCAATGAAGCATGTGAACCCTATAACCGTGAATTAAAGATACATTGGTGTCCAAAATCAAGCTACATCAGTACTGGTGTATCATCACTACAGGTAAAAAATAGAATTTAAAAAAAAAAAAAACAGCTTATGAAATCCTGAAGACTCTTAGACAAATTATTTGTTGTTTTTTTTTCCCCTAAAACCAGAAGGCTTGAGCTTACATTTTTAATACAATCTAAAGATCTATAAATAAATATTATAAATGTATAAAATAAGCACCATGAGGACAAAATACATAATTGCCTGTAATGCTCTCAGTTATTAATGAGCTCATTAGAAAAATAAACACTTCGCTGATTTGAGAATTCACAGCAACCAATCTGCATAAGATGTCAATGACCTATGTACTATGTTTCTGTAGTGATATATATTTCTCTCCACAGCTTTACAGAAATGTATGTGGAAAAGTGCCTTTCAAAGAATATTAACCTTCTCAGGGACTTAGAAATCATCTAATCCAGTTTTTCACAAAATGAAAACCCTAGACCCTGGTGGTATACTTACAGAGCTTTAAATAACTTTGAATAACATTCTAAGGAAATGACTCCCCTTTCAGTTTTTCCCCTTCCGATTAAGTCAAGGAAAAAACTCTCAATTACCCAACTTTTCTAACAAAGAGAGAACTGGCCTCAGCTTAGAGCCTTAACTAGGCAATGGTACCTAGTGTTGTTTTGACATCTTTATGTGACTTCTATTTATAGCATTGTTCCCCATTTTCCATTTAGATTAGTTATATGTAGTTTCCTACCTAGGTAAATTTACTCTGGTAAAATAAAAGTGTTTTTATACCGTTAACATGATAATTTATTTTAAAATTCTCTAGTGTAAACAGTAGGATATGTATTTTGAATAAGTTGTTTTTAATCTATACTTCAGGAATTATTACCATTTGAGGCCCTGGTCAGAACCCAATATCTAAAGAAAAATATACATAAAAGATAACATGTCCCTAATCAAACCTATACCGAATGTTTATTAATTAGTATAAGGAACAATCTTTATTGGGTTAAATGAGTGTTATTCAAGAGAGGCGATGAGTTAGGAATACTGAACAGGCCAGGCCCTACCACCCTTGCATGGCCGCTGCAAAGCCGTAGTGCCACACTCAAGATCCTGAGCCATGTTGATCCTGCACCCCTCCACTGCAGACCCTGTAGCCTGATCTTACCATAAGGATGGCTATAACAAGAACTGTGACCAGAATACTAGCATCACAATGCTATGTGTCCCTTGTGGAGTAAGACTTTCTTGCTAGGGCTAGTGTACTTATGACAGAAATGGAATTTCAAAGATACTGAGTAGAATAGATGACTTTCTTTTAGAGCTCGTTGCTAATACCTTATTTCTTTAACTTTAAAGTGATCATTTTTCTCACATTTTAATATGCCTGGAATTGGATGTGTCTTACGATCAATACTATTTTATAATTATGATCAGCAATATTTCTATCATTCTCAGTGATCCATAGAATTATTGTGCATCTTACAATAGATGGTATATTAGTTTTGGTGAAATATGGTACATCTTTGCACATTTGATGGAATTTGATCTGAGACCTTCATTCATCACGATATATCATCTGGTAACAAAATTGTCAGAAAGAGGAAAATAAACTTTACCAACTTTTAACCACTGGAGGACTGGCAATATTTACCAAAGAAATGTTCGCTAAATGGACTGATTGGCTTAAAGGTAATTTTGCACCATGGTACCATTCAAAGAACTCAGTAAAAAACAGTAGAGGTTATAAGTGGATGGAAAATATTAGAAAGTCTTAAATGAGTAACTAATGTTTTAGAAACATTAATCTGGTTAAACACTACAAAAAAGGAAACCAAGAATCACGGTTAAGTAGCTTGATCAACATCCCACAGTGAACTGTGTAATGACCAAGGTTCATTTAACAGACCATGGTTCATATTTTAAGCTCTCTTAGTTACCCTGTGGCTCAGGGTCTTTCATAAGGTTGCAGTCAAGCTGTTGGCTACAGCTGAGGTCTCATCTGAAAGCTTGACTGGATTTGAAATCAGCTTCCAAGCTCACTCATACAGTTGTTGGAAAGAGTTTTAAATGATGCAGATCTCCCCAGAGCCAATGAAGTTTCCATGTCATTTATTCTTTATTATAATAGACACTTAGCTATTCTTCTGTTTGTGCTGGCTCTTTCTGACATTAACTGCTAAGATTATCATGGTTATAGACAAAACTATAGAATGCATAAAAATTATATTTATATTTCATGCCCGTTATTATATATATTTAGGAAAAAAACAGTTTAACAGGGCATTTCCTTGGATAATAGAATTATGGTTGATTTTGTTTTACTTCTTTATATTTTTATACAGTTTTCAAGTTTTCTACAAGAACTATGTAAAATGCAAGTTATTTAATAAATGAATTTTTTAATGTAAAACTCATCAGCAATTTAAGTAAATTATAACCCATGTGCTTTCACATTTGATTAAAAATGCATTGTTTGCTGCATTTAGGATTTTTTTTTCTTGAAAGTTCAGAATTATAGGTCCTTTTTTCCTGAATAAGTCTAACACTGAAAAAGACTTTCAACTTTGTTGCCAAATTCACAGCTCATGACAAGTTGCAGAAGCATAAAAGAAAGGTAGGAGAAAAAGGCCAAGTTCCTTTTGGTCTCTCAGACAAGGTGAAGAGGTCAGAAGGGTCAAATTAATTATTTTCTTTCATAAGTTTGGCTTTTTGAGAAGGTAGATCAATTCACGGTTTTCATTTCTGTCTTGCCAGTTTGCACACTCAAACATGGGCTGTATAAAGGCATCATTATAAGGGAAAGCCTCCTTGCAGAATCTCCAGGTTCAGACATTTGGATGGCCAGACCCTTTTCTCGCCAGGCACAGCCTCTTGTGAAGTGGGTATTAGGTGTCTAATAACTCTGAAAAGTTTTCTTTCCTCCCTGTACCCCAAGATTGACTAGTAACTGTTGTCCCAATTATTCTAGAGAACAAGTCCTATCTATTCTAAGAGATAAACTCAGGGCCCAGCGTAGACTCAAAGAAATAAAAAAAGATATCTTAAAATGATGCTGATTTAGCCTGAAGAGACTTTTGGAATTTTACTTACTTACATTTAGACAATAAAAACAACTAACTGCATAGCTGGTTTTCTCATTTCTGAAGAGAAGAAAACACTGAATTGTGTCCCCACAAAAAGAACTTTATATTTTGGTCCTTAACATATGATTTATTCTTTTCAAATCAAGATTGTTTACTTTATTAACAGATCAGAAAGATGTTTTGCCTTAAATGTTTCCAGAATGTGATTTTTTCTGAGGATCCCACTGCAGTAATATAAACTTGTACATATGTTCACACACAATTATAAGCTTAGAAGAGATCACAATTCCATGACTTCATCACAGTGGCTTTCAGGCCTGGAATAGTAATTACAGCTGTGTTCACTGTATTCATTATGGTCTTCGAAAAAAATTTATATGAAATAAGCTCCTCAAATTTTTTTCAAAATAGGGTGGTATATAAATAGAATAAATAAATATATCAAAATCTAAGTGATGATTCATATTTACAGTTCAGGATATTGTTTTTAACAATTTATGGCAGCTTCCTTCCTTTAATTTAGCACCTCTAATAAAAAAAAAAATAGTGTGTTTACAGGTGGCTAGATAACAGCAACTTCATGCAGTCAAGTACAGCCATGAAGAAAATCAGGAAGGCTATTTTTTAAATAAAGTTTAAATAAATAGGAGAGTGCATAAGAAAATTCCTTAAGCTGCTTACTTGTTGGCATATGTATTATATATTTAAAAATCCTTCTAAGACTTTGAATGGCTCTCCAACGTGTTTTTTTTTTCAACCTTAAGTACTGTCTCACATGAAAACTCTTATTTAAAATGTTAAGAAGCAGTATAATCTAAATAACTGAAGATAAACAGAGCTTACCTTGCTTTTTTCATATCACCCCAATGTTGTGCCTTGTGATTGAACAAATCGTGGCTTGTGATGACTGGCTGTAGCTAATAGAAAAGAAAAAAAGTTAATGTATTAAATTCTAATATTTAATAAATAAAGAAAGGAAGAAAGCATATTAGTAGAGGGAATAGAGAAAGAAAAAGAAAAGAAATTTCGGTAAAATGTTAGTCGATATACTCTCTAAAATGTTTCTGCGGAAGCTATTTTTCAAACATACTTGCCAAGACTCTTGTTATTTTGTCTTATTTTTATTTTCGTCATTTCGCTTCTAATGGGACTGTGTACTAAGGAAGAAATTTGAAAAACATCAACATTATCTGACAAAAATTATAGGCAATCAGGTACTATTGTAGCCTGAAACTATATTCATGCAACATAATTTAAGGGTTTATTATGTATTCTTTAACAGTAAGGATTACTAGGATTCTATAATACATAGACCTTTTCCTTAAGGAGTTTCCCATAGAGTGGTCATTTTAGGTCTTTCAGCTATAAATTTCTAATTTATATTTGCTCCATATTCAAAGGGGCACAAGTAGTAAAATAAGTTAGATCAATCATCATTTTCTGTGTTCCTTGATTAAAATGTTAACATAATCCCTCTTCTGTGATTCTTCACTCTCTTAACATAAGCAACTGTTACTATTCCAGAGATAAACTGTTAGATAGAATTCTTAAAGATAATGTTCATCAACCAGTGGACATATTTACCTAGAAAGATACCCGGAGATATTATTAAACCTAGTATTTTATGAAGATAACAGAATTTCTCAAAAATGATTTATGCATTTTATAATGAGAACCCTCTTCAGTTCATAATATATATTTAGATATAATGAAGAGGAAAGAGTATATGTTTTTCCATACCTCATGACTAAACTAGATATAAGTATTCCATCACCCTAAGGAGGACAGAATCAAAGCACAAACAAGACAATCAAATTCTCAGATTTTTAATTTCAAAAGCACAGTCCAGCTGTAAGACAGTAATATTTGAAAGAAGATATGATCAGGCACAGAGTTTTCATCACCGTCTCCCACTCCAAAACTAACTGAAGACCTTTAGGGCCTGGAGGGTGGAGGAGATGGCCATGCCCACATCTTCTCAGGCAGAGCTCCGGGGAAGGACACATTCTGAGGAGTCCCAGAGTTCCGGGTCATGTGCTAACTGTCTGGAGCTCTGGGGCAGTGGCCCAGCCAAAACTCCTTCTGTCTCCACGGTACAGTAGTGGATGAATGGCTGCAGGAAAGCCTGGGCCAAAGTGGGATCACAGCCCAAGGATTCTTTTGCAGTCCCATCTACAAGTGGAAAAGCAAAACAGCAAAAGAGCCAGGAAATTATCACTAGAAAACTGGTGATAACTCTGACCCAGAGTAACCACGACAAAGACACTCACCTTTTCTGGGACCTCTCTGTGTCTCCCTTGTTCCCTGCCATCAACACTGATATGGCTGCTTCTGGGCTTTCTTTCACAAACAGTCATCTGTCCCTCATACCTTATCAAGTTACAGTTGACCCCTGAACAACACAGGTTTGAACAATGCAAGTCCACTTATAGGTGGATTTTTTTTTCAATAAACACAGTTGCCCCTTCTTATAGGTGGTTTCACAACCAACAGCAGATCAAAAACAGTATTTTTGTATTCCAAACTATAGATTCCCACTCCGCAATCAAAAATATTGTTTTTAATCTGCATTGTGTTGAATCTGCAGATGCAAAGAGCTGACTATAGAGTCAAAAATTATAGGTGACTTTTCCACTGTGTGGGGTTGGTGCCCCTAACTCCTGCATTGTTCATGAGACAACTATGCAGTTTTTAAATGGTGAATTGTTAGCAGTCCATTTCTATACAAGTTTTGGTTTCCTTTTAATTTACTCAAGAAAATACTGAGTATGCAATGTTCCAGGTTCCTTATCTAACTATTTAAACTAGTTTAAACTAATCTATGTTTGTATTTCCAGGGACTATGATTCTCTGCACCAGCAGAAATTTTGTAAATATGGGACAAGAAAAAGGATGTTGTAAAGGACTTGTAATAAGAAGAGTCAGATACTGTTTGTCACATAAGGAGAATTCAATAAGTACTTGCTGGGGGTTAGTGAGGTGGGAAACCAATAAATGAATCTGAGCTGAAAAGTAGACCTATTGCATACTTTTTAAAACACTATCACCAGGAAAAGTAACCCCAGAAGCAGTAACTGAGAAACATCTAACATCAAACAGACACACCAACTTCTAAAAAACAAATTTTCACATCATAGTGTAATCACTGATTTCCTTGCTTTTTAACTAAACCAAATTATCAGCTCCTTAAAAGCAAGAACTATATTTTGTTCATTGTTGTTATTACCAATTCCTACAACAATGCCTGGGACATAATAAGTATTCAATAAATACTCATGAAAGGAAAAAATAAATTAATGAAAGAAATTGTTAATTATTATATGTAGAGATCTATCCAGCTGTGTCTAAAATATACAACATCAGCACCACAAGGTAATTGTTCTTTCTCATATCCTGCTCTCTGTTTAAATGAGATCATTCCAGTGAGAACTGGAACTTCCTCCAATCATTAAGAACAAACCACAATGTCCATTTTAAGGTAAACAGGAAACCATGTCTAAAGCTGTTGGTGGGCTAGTGAAACATTCTCATTTGAATGGAAATTCTCATATATATATATATATATATATGTATATATATATATTACACGTAGGTTGACCAACTTGAACTGAAACTTTTAGTTCTGACCCAGTTCAGTCAATGATGTCACTACTTCTTTATATTTTAAGTTTCTATTTGTTTGTTGCATATTAACTTTAAGGAGAGGTATTATGTTTCAAGTCTCCTCCCAGTAGACTGAAGGATCAAGTCTCTGTTTGCATGCGCTTTATAATTTCAGAAGTCTTTTCATTCATATTATCTAATTTAATCCTCTCAAAATTCCTATGAATTACAGAGATTCCTTTTCCATTTAATGAGTAAACTGAGGCTAAGGGACTTGCTCAAGGCCATGTGGCTTTTATGGCAAAATCAAAATTTACGTAAGTCTCTTAACTCTATAGCTTCCTAGCCCTCACTTTCTGCACCATCTTACTGACTTTTACATAAAAGTATGTCATTTGAAATGTTTTACCTAGAAAACTGAAAAAAAATTTGTTTTATATAGAGGTATATTTAGCAGTCATAATTATGATTGTGAATTAAGAATACTAAAGAAGAAGAAAAACTGTAACTTCTGTGTATCTGTTAAAATGTCTAGGGCATAAATATACATCTTAGGGTAACATATTTTCCTGAGAAGAGCTTGTGGGTGTATTATCTCATTTCCTGTGGCAAAGTTTTCTCGTCCTGGCTCTGAGTGCAGACTAGGACACAGAGCCAGTGTGTAACTCCAGATGGAATCCTGGCAGGAGAGTTCTGGCTTTACTACAGCTTGCTGTCACCCAGAAACCTTAAGGGAATATGCAAATGTTCCATGGATTGGCAAAAGTAAATTAAATTAAACTGTGAATAGTGTTATCTTTTTTTGTTAATCACTGCACTCTGACTTTCATTCTGCTTGACATCTTACTAACGCACGTAATTTGAGCATAAATTCATGAGAAGAGGAAGCAGATATCAGTAGTCATTATTCCCATATAGCCTAATTCCTGACACCTATGCACCTATGCAATAGGTGCTTCATAAGGGCATGAATTCAGTATAAATGTATATGTAAAATATTATTTGTTATTCTGAAGAAAATATCCCACTTTCCCACCTTTCCCTACTCCTTTCTTTCTCAGGGGATTGTTCGTTGATTAGTGTGGTGGGTATGAGGATGCAAAGACAACAAAGAGAGGCAAATTTATCTGCATAAAAAGCATATAAACATACAGTAATATCAGAAAAGAATTCCAGTAGGTAGAGAAAAATAAAATGAACTGGAGAACCTGCAAGATGAGTTTCAATAAAGAAAGCAGCCAAAGGCAAAAGAAGAACTTGAAGAGGGGTAGAACAAGAACTTCTAATGGCTTTCTTTAAAGGCTTACTTTATGGTCTATCAGCAGTATTCTTTATCTTCCACAAAATCTTTAGTAAAATCTCTATTACTCTCTAACATTATGACATTGAATTTGTTTGAGACACTTCAAAAAAATTCTGTTTACTTCAAGTTAGACTGAGAAATTACTTAAATTTGTTACCATTAGTTTAATGTTTATAGGATCTTTTCATCATATGTGCAATTTGCATAGACTCAGAATAAGCATCCTCAGAAATTATCTAATGCTCTATTTATACAGAGGAAACTGAGACAGAGAAATTAATTGACATTTACCTCATCATATCTAAAAGTCATCGTAAGAGGCATATATGTGTATATATATATGAATGCCATTAATTAACTTGTAACAATATATATTAACAATTTTATTTTATAGTTGATGAAAGAGCTGTTTTAGAACATGTTAAATGACACCATGCAGATATAATCAGCTAAATTCAAAATGTGGGAAAATTCTATTACAAAAAATTAACCTGTTTATTTAACCAAAAAAAATGCTTAAAGAAGGAATAAACTATTATAGAATAAAAAGAACTTGAGACATATTAGCCAAATGCAATGTGTGGATCTTGTTTGAAGTATAAGTACAACAAACCAACTATAAAAATTAATTTTTCAGGTAACCAAAGAAAACTAAATGGACAGAGTATTAGTTTTTATTTAAAAATTATTAATAGTAGTGAGTGAAATAGTATTATGATAGTTATGGGTTTTTTAATTCTTTTTACGTTAGAGATACACAATGAAGAATTTAAGAATAACTCTATATGATATCTGGCATTTGATTTTGAATACTCCACCAAAAAAAAACTTTAGAAGCCAGATAATAAATTCTGTCTACCTAATATGCTCTAAAGTTTCTATTAAAAAGTTTTTAAAGTTTTTTAGATTTTTTAGACATAAATTTTATTGTTATATGTTAAATATATAATAAATACTTTTAAAATGTGTTAAATTGTTTTTAAAGCATCTTCACATTAAAAGCCAAACATTTCTGAATAATTTTTAAAAATAAACCATTAGAATAGTTTTAGATTTATAAAAAAATTGTGGAGATGGTACAATTTTAATATACCTCACCCCCAATTTCCCTTATTATTTTATTAACATCTTAAATTAATATGGTATATTTGTCACAATGAATGAACTAATATTGATAATTCATGAACTAAAGTCCACAGTTTACTCAAATTTCCTTAGTTTTTATCTAATTTTTTTGTGTGTGTTCCAGAATATCATCCATATACCACATTACATTTAGTCGTCATTTCTCCTTGGGCTCCTCTCGAGTGAGGTAATTTCTTAAATTTTTCATTTTTGATGACATGGACAATTCAGGGAAGTACTGGACAGTAAGTTTGTAAAATGTCCCTCTGTTACGATTTGTCTTATGTTTCTCTCATAATTATATTGGGTTCTGTAGAATAATACAGAAG
>NW_011889203.1:674012-679334 GCF_000151845.1 Pteropus vampyrus | reverse complement strand
TTTTTTAGACATAAATTTTATTGTTATATGTTAAATATATAATAAATACTTTTAAAATGTGTTAAATTGTTTTTAAAGCATCTTCACATTAAAAGCCAAACATTTCTGAATAATTTTTAAAAATAAACCATTAGAATAGTTTTAGATTTATAAAAAAATTGTTGAGATGGTACAATTTTAATATACCTCACCCCCAATTTCCCTTATTATTTTATTAACATCTTAAATTAATATGGTATATTTGTCACAATGAATGAACTAATATTGATAATTCATGAACTAAAGTCCACAGTTTACTCAAATTTCCTTAGTTTTTATCTAATTTTTTTGTGTGTGTTCCAGAATATCATCCATATACCACATTACATTTAGTCGTCATTTCTCCTTGGGCTCCTCTCGAGTGAGGTAATTTCTTAAATTTTTCATTTTTGATGACATGAACAATTCAGGGAAGTACTGGACAGTAAGTTTGTAAAATGTCCCTCTGTTACGATTTGTCTTATGTTTCTCTCATAATTATATTGGGTTCTGTAGAATAATACAGAAGATAACATCGTATCAAGGGTATATACTATCAAGGTGATTTATCACTGTTGATATTGACCTTGAACACCTAGCTGAAGTCACATTTGTCAGGCTTCTCCACTATAAAATTACTCATTCCATGTTGTACTCTTTGGAAGAAAGTCATTATGTACATCCCTTACTTAAATTATTCTTTAACTCCTTGAGGATGGAGTGCCTACATAAATTATTTGAAATTTATGAAGATTTGTCTCTTTCTTCTCATTTATTTATTTATCCAGTCATTCATTTATATCAGTATGGGCTTATGGATATTCATATTATACATTAGTTTATAATCCAATTCTACTTCTGTTTTGTTGCTCAAATTGATCTAGTTTTTGCCATTGGGAGATCTTCAGTTGGCTCCAGTGTCTCTTTGACATACCCTCATCACTGTTTATTTTTTTAGTACTTCCTTATATGCTGGACTTACAAAATTCTTCAGGCTCATCTTATATTTTTGTGCGCCAACTGATTTTTTTTTTTTTTTTAGCTCAGAGTGATCAATAGCCATGTTTTTCCACAAATTTTTATCCTCTGCATTATCAAGAACATCAGTGAAGAGCATTTCTTATAATAAAAATGTTCCACTGATGTGTCAAGGCTTTGTTCCAAGATGCTGAAACCCATTATGAATAGTGTTTTTAGCAAAATATCAAAACATAAACAGAAGTTTTTTATACAGCTATGAACAAGCTTTCTCATGTTCTCTCTATGACAATATTTTACATCTGTCAAATGGCAGATAAGAATTTTAAGATTCTTTTGTGCAGTTCTGCTGGTAACAAATTCCATTTTTGTGTATACATATAAACTTACTTATTGTAATTTGCTTTTGAAGACATTTTTTCTGGATATAGAATTCCAGGTTGAAATTTATTTTTTTTCCTATGGGGTTTGGATCCTCAATCCAAATATCAATGGATATCTAGGTCCCATAACTGAACTAGAATTATTGGTAAGGGTAATTCTCTCCCTCTCTCCCATCTAGCTCCAGTCATTCAGCATTTTAAAGATTTTCTAGAAATCTAGTGTCTTCTTGCTTTCATCATTTCAATTAAGAAGTCAGCCATCCATCTTAAAGTCACTGCTTTTAAGATAATGCGTCTTCCCTGTCTGCTTTAAAATTTTTCTCTTTGAGTTTCAATTGTTTTGCTACAATATATCTAGTTGAAATCATGTGTCAAATTTGGAAAATTCTCAATTACTTTGTCATTAAATAATGATTTTACTCCAGTCTCTCCATTTTTTCTGTTTCTCAAATTATAGTTACGTTAGATATTTAAACCATATCTGACACTTTTATCTTTATTTTCCTTTTTTTTTCTTAGTCTTTCTAACCTTGAATCTGGCTATTTCCTTCTTACTTATAACCCAGGTCATATATTCCTTTTTCAATATATCTAATTTGCAGGTAATTTATCCATTGAGTTATTTTTTCTTGTTATTTGGTTTTTCAGTTCTAGAATTTTCATTTGGTATTTTTTAATTCATTCCACTTCTCTGTCAAATTTTAATCATGTTTTGAATCCCTGGAACATATTAATCATAGCTATTTTTAAGTCTGTCTGATAGCAGAATTATTTGAATTCCCTATGAGTCACTTTTAATTTTTATTGTTTTTTCCTTGGTTTGAATTATTTCTTGTTTTTTTTTTAATCTTTTCAGTTATTTTTATATTATGCGTCAAACATTGTATTTGAAAATTTATATCGATAATTTTAGGCTCTCAATTATGTTTTTCTGTCTGAGAAGATTTACTTTTATTTTTGGCAAGAAGCTAGACTTAGAAAAAAAGGAATTTTAGATCATCTTACTCAAATTACCTATTGAGATTATTTGAAATTGAATTTAACTCCCTTGCAAAGTGGCATTGTGATGGCTTACTGATAGAGGGAAGCTATTTGAAAACCCAGCCAAAAGTTTGTCTGTTTCATGTTTTTTTTTTTTTCTTTCCAATGCCTTTCTCCATCAAGCACTGACTCCCATTTTTGCCCTTTCGGCCTAAGAAATCTGTTGAAAGACAAGCCCAGCTTCTTATTTGTTGTGCCACCACTTTCAGAATAAGCAGTTTTGGGGTTTTTTTTTGATAAAAGCAGCTCCAATTTCTGAGTTCACATTTCTACAGTTCTCTCCTCTCCTAGATATTGGCCCCACAACTCTTTACTGCTTTGTTAGCTTTCTAATTTCTCAAATTTTTTGTCCACCTTATCTAGATGTTCTAAATGGGAAAATTGATCTAAGCTATATATTCTACAATAGCCAAGGGCAGAATTTTTTACATTTACTTTTCTAAGGTCAAGTTATACTACTGTACTCTCACTGCATAATATTATAAATAAATGATATTATCGAAATATTATATTATTAAAGTCACTTATTACTGATTATTGATTACTGATTATCAATTATAGGCTCAGTCTAGACAAAACATAGTGATTGAGTATGACAAGGAAAGTATAAATATTGTGAATTTTAATCATAGAAAGTGACAGCAGAAGTTAAGGCGGGGTAGAGAGTAAAAGGTAATTATAGCACTGAAAAACCTCATCTTATTATACAGTTTGGAATCAAAAAATACAGGTCAAGAAGTTCAGTTTTATGTATATTATTTAACATTTAAAAGTAATATAAGATTGAAATAATTAAATAATTGAAAATAATTACAAATAAAACAATGATAAAATGAAATCTATAATTATTGATTAAAATATAGAAATATAGAAATAGATGCATAAATGTTTTATTTGAAGTTATGAATATAAGCACCATAAAGCTAAATATAGTAACAATTGAAAGAATTTATTTTTCAATAGTGGGACTTGGTGGTTGGGTAGAGAGTATTTTTCATTTGATACAACTGTTTGATTTTGTTTATAGTTTTACAATAAAATTTTACATAAAGGGATTATTAATTGATTATACAGAGAGCAGCAAATAAAATCCATCATAAAATGAGAAAAAAGGTTTAAATATAAATGTATATTTTAATATAAATTCTTTTGACAAAAAAAATATTTTCTATAATAGAGTTAATTCATTCACCTTGTAAAAGTATCTCTTATTACTAGGCCAAGAAAATAAATTATATATTACTAAACTAAAAAGTCTAACTGTAATGGAATTGACCTCTATAGGGAGTAGACTAACTCTCTAAAGGAAATTAAATAGGAGATAAATCATATTTTTCAAGTCATAAGGAAGCATATTAGTAGCTGAAATCACTCCATAGCTTCTGAGTAAAATTAACACAAATGACAAAAGTGAAAGTTTTCTTTCTAAACATGATCCCTTGGGCAATTGTGTTTCAAGTTTATTATTCATACACTCAGGGGAAAATATAAACAGTGGATATTTACTGAAACCACTTAGATATTTTTTCAACCCTCTTAGAAGTTGCCCCAGTCAAGAAAATTAATAAATATGTTTTGAACACAAGAATATTTTTTCAATGACACCAAACTTTTGATTTAGTTGTCCGACCTCCCTGAGAATATATACAATCTTCTAGGAGATTTAACTATGTTAACAGAGCAAGTAGAAAACTTCTTACATGTCAAGAAATCACAGTACATAAAACACCAATAGTTGGAGAGAAGTGCATTTTATAAAACCTCCATGTAACAGAAGCTAATCTGTGAGTAGCAGGTTTATATGTTAGGACCACGAGTTCATTTTTTTAATTTATTTTCTTTATAACTTAGTGTTTATTTTCAATAAATATCCTATCTAAATACTATCTGAAATAGTTTCCAAAATTTGCATTTTTTTATTTGTTTTACACATTGACTAACAATGGTTAATAAAATCAATTACTGAGAAGTAGTTCTGGCATAGAGTTGTGGAAAGTTAAATAATTTCCATACCTAGCTGTTATTTTCAGCTGAATATTTAGCACATGCATACATCATTTACATGTGTGCTCATATATGTATATTCTATACGTATTTTCTTATCAATTTTCCTCAGATGCCTTTCTCTTAAGAATCGTTTTTTCAAATGATGTCATACTCTTCCAAAAGCATTAGTGTTATTGATAGGGTGACAGGCATTATTAATGCCCAGAATAGCTCCAGAGATTTGAAAATATTTTAGCACTGAGGTCTCCTATGCTGTATCTTTCTACTCTCAGAAGTTATGCCAGACGGACTATGCCAGGAGCAGGCATGGTATACCTGCATGGCCATAGCCAAAGATTTTCTCCATAGACTCTACTGTTCAGAATGAATTCTATGTTTATAAAGATTCTGATTGGTTATAATTGTGGGCTGGGGGAAAATGTTCAAACCCAAGTAAGGTAGTTATTTTTTCTGTGACCTGTGTCTGTAGCCAGCAAGCCCCAACTCTGGCCAACTAGTTGGTCATAAGTGGGGTCTTGGCAAAAGATGTGGCTGAACCATTGTAAATTCATTCTCACTGTCAGCAAAATCTGGGAACACATGTCCCACAGATGGTAGGCCAGAGCCACTTTGAATATAAAATAGAATACACTTAAAGTCATCTCTTTATTACAAATAGGTGTGCCTATTGAGCCCAGAATTCAGTTTTCTACCACATCATCAACTAGTGCCAGCCACCATTCAAGCACAGTTGCTATCTAGGATTACAAAGTCTGTGGACTTTTATAATGTCACTAAAAGAAATGACTTGCAGAACTAATCAGTGAAAACTTTTAGTCTTAATTCTCTCCATATCGGCTGGCTTCCTCATATTTCCATTCTCAAAGTTTAATGATAATCACAGGCAGTTTGATTA
>NW_011889203.1:671463-673962 GCF_000151845.1 Pteropus vampyrus | reverse complement strand
TGACAGGCATTATTAATGCCCAGAATAGCTCCAGAGATTTGAAAATATTTTAGCACTGAGGTCTCCTATGCTGTATCTTTCTACTCTCAGAAGTTATGCCAGACGGACTATGCCAGGAGCAGGCATGGTATACCTGCATGGCCATAGCCAAAGATTTTCTCCATAGACTCTACTGTTCAGAATGAATTCTATGTTTATAAAGATTCTGATTGGTTATAATTGTGGGCTGGGGGAAAATGTTCAAACCCAAGTAAGGTAGTTATTTTTTCTGTGACCTGTGTCTGTAGCCAGCAAGTCCCCAACTCTGGCCAACTAGTTGGTCATAAGTGGGGTCTTGGCAAAAGATGTGGCTGAACCATTGTAAATTCATTCTCACTGTCAGCAAAATCTGGGAACACATGTCCCACAGATGGTAGGCCAGAGCCACTTTGAATATAAAATAGAATACACTTAAAGTCATCTCTTTATTACAAATAGGTGTGCCTATTGAGCCCAGAATTCAGTTTTCTACCACATCATCAACTAGTGCCAGCCACCATTCAAGCACAGTTGCTATCTAGGATTACAAAGTCTGTGGACTTTTATAATGTCACTAAAAGAAATGACTTGCAGAACTAATCAGTGAAAACTTTTAGTCTTAATTCTCTCCATATCGGCTGGCTTCCTCATATTTCCATTCTCAAAGTTTAATGATAATCACAGGCAGTTTGATTATTCTAAAAGTACTTCATTTTTAAAGTATCTAAATACTGAAATTTGGGAGCTGAATTAAATAAATCGATGAACTGTTATTATTAGCTTCTCTGAAATTTCCTCCTCCCAAAAAATAATTTTCTTACTTAAATGATTTGGCCTATACTTCATTTATATTTTTCTAATGTTAAACTTATCTGTTACAGTACCCTTTAAAATTGTCTTGAATTAAAATAAAATGTTTTAACACTTTAGTTAAAATCAAATTAATAAAAATGATTGTTGTGCTTGCTTTGGCAGCACATATACCAAAATTGGAACGATACAGAGAAGATTAGCATGGCTCCTGCACAAAAATGACACACAAATTCATAAGCATTCCATATTTTTAATAAAGGCCATCTAGGACAAAACCTCAGCCAACATTATACTTAACAGTGAAAAACTAAAAACCTTTCCTCTAAGATCAGGAACAAGACAAGCCTGTCCACTATTATCACTGTTATTCAATATAATGTTGGAGGTCCTAGCAAGTGCAATCAGGTAAGAGAAAAGAATTAAAGGCATCCAAATAGGAAATGAAGAAGTCGAACTATCGCTATTTGCAGATGACATTATTCTCTATATAGAAAACCCTAAAGACTCCACAAGAACACAGCTAGAAATAATGAGTAAATACAGTAAAGTTCCTGGACACAAAATCAATGTTCAAAAATCCATAGTGTTTCTATACTCTAATAATGAATTTTTAAAAAAGGAAGTGGGAAAAATAATTCCTTTTGCAAATGCAACAAAAAGAATAAAATACCTAGGAATAAACCTAACGAAACATGTGAAGGACCTATATGATGAAAACTATAAGACCCTATTAAAAAAAATTGAAGAAAATACAAAGAAATGGAAAGATATTCTGTATTCTAGGACTGGAAAAATAAATATAGGTAAAATGACCTTACTACCTAAAGCATTTAATGCAATCTCCATCAAAATCCCAATGGCACTCTTTAAAGAAATAGAAGAAAGAATTATCTAATCTGTATGGAAGCACAAAAGACCCTGAATTGCCAAAGCCATTCTGAGAAAAAAGAACGAGGTGGGAGGCATCACTCTGCCCGACTTCAAATTATGCTACAAAGGGACAATAATCAAAACGACATGCTATCAGCAGCAAAACAGACACAGGGACCAGTGGAACAGAATCAAGAGTCCAGAAGTAAACCCATATTTACATGGGCAAATAATTTTCAACAAAAGAGCCAAAAACATACAGTGGAGAAAGGAAAGCCTCTTCAATAAATGATACTGGGAAAACTGGAAAGCCACCTGCAAAAGAATGAAACAGGACTGTTGTCTTTCACCACACACCAAAATTAACTCAAAAAGGATTAGGACCTGAATATAAGACATGAAAAAATAAATTACATAGAAGAAAACATAGGAACTAAACTCATGGACCTTATACTTAAAGAGGATTTTATGAATTTGACCTTAAAGGCAAGGGAAGAAAAAGCAAAAATAAATGAATGGGACTATATCAATCTAAAAGCTCTGCACAGCAAAAGAAACCATCAACAAGGTAAAGAGACAACCATCTGGATGGGAAAATATATTTTCAATGTCTCTGATAGGGCCTGATATCCAAAATATACAAAGAACTCATACAACTCAGTAACAGCAACAATAACAAAAACAAATAATCCAATCAAAAAGTGGGCAGAGGATCTGAACAGATACTTCTCCCAAGACGACATACAAATGGCAAATAAACATATGAATTAGCTCAACATTGCTAGCTATTAGGGAAAT
>NW_011889203.1:668801-671063 GCF_000151845.1 Pteropus vampyrus | reverse complement strand
ATTTTCAATTTAATGAAGAACTTCCTCTCCAATAAACTCAGAAAAAAATATTCTAATTGTCCAAAACTCTACCACATTTGAACAAAATGTTTTTGTTTTTATATGGTTTGCAAAAAAATTTATCTTACCAATATCAGTGTTAGCGTATACTTTATATAAGTATATTACAAAAGTATTACATATAGATTAAAAATATAAGGAAAGGATATATTTATTGGAAAGATGGTAGGTGAAAGCTGTTTTTAATTAGAAAACCTGTTAAAAGCTTTATTATTAAAATAATAAAAAATATCTAAATTAAAAATAATGAAGTTTTTATCAAAGTTAGATTAAAGGAAAGTATGAAAGTATAAACTAGACATTCATAGATGCATTAATTCAACTTCTTAATATACATTAAATATGTTTGATATATTTTGAAAAAGAACTTTGACCAGTCATATAATAATTGATGTTTTTCCTCTTTCAACATTCAACATTAATTTAAACCATTCAATATTCATTTTTTGTGAGCAGTCGAAGGAACTTAATAGCAAGTCAGTGCAGCTATATGATAGAATTTTAAAACATATTTAATATTAGCTTTCTGCATGATAAAGTTACTAAGTCTACATAAGCAAGTGAGCAATTAGAAGGAAAGAGTTCCTAGGAACACTGGTCACTTGGGAATTCTTACCTCTGACAAGACCAGTTTGGTTAGCAGTCAGTAGGCACATTTTATACTGACATTATAGTTTCCTAGATAATGTGGTTACTGCTTATGCAACGCATAGATGTAAAGTTAAAATTTACAAATTTCTGAAAGAATAGTTCTGAAAGAATTATAGAGAAAAATCAAAGTTTGCTTTTCAACTATTCAGGAACAAGGGCCCCAATGAATTGAGAGTTATTCAGGAAAAGACACTCAATAACAGGTAAGGAAATCTAGACTTTAGCAGAACTTTGCCATGGGCCAGCTAATACATGCTCATAAAGTGACGTTATAGCATCATTTGTATACTAGATGCCACAAAGGTATTTCCTTCTTGGAAACAGACACTCCTTCAAGTCATATGCCAAAAACTTAAGATGATCAAAATTTTTTTAATTATAAAAGATTAAGACTAAGACCCCAAGAAAGTTAATTCCCAGATTTGATAAGGAAGTCGAATATTGGTAAGTCATTGAAATTAAAAGTTGCAAAAATTTTAAGAAATTTAAAGAGATTGGTATTTTCAAAAAAATTGGGATTTGTGTAATTGGGAAGTAGCATATGCTGGAATATTATGCAATCATTAAAATCTTGTTCTCAAAGAACACTTAATGACAGGACAATCTCATGATACAATACTAATTTAAAAATCAAAATGTACAACTGCATATTTTTCATGATCCCAACTTAAATATAAAACACAATGCAAATGTGTTATTCTTTTTGATTGCTCAATATCTTTCCAATATGTAGAGAATTTTCTCCCTTTTATGTCCCAGTGGGAAGCAAGAGTAGCCTCCAAATTCTCAGAGCCAAAACTCTTTTTCCCACATTCTTTTACAGTTAAGGAATAGAATGTAAATTGGTCTGTGCAACTGTCACAGACTTTGTTCAAGCGCTACTATCCAAGAGATGAGAGGAAGTATTCTGATGTCCCTAGGAAGAATTCCTCCAAAAGAACTAGTTCTGGGTTTAGGCTACTTGCCCTGGCTGCTTAGTAAATCTGACTCTCCTAGACTCCCAACAATGCTCTAAGCTCCCAGCATTCCTTTCATGAGTTCCTTTCCTGCTTAATTGAACCAGAACTAGCTTCTATTGCTTACGATTAAGACCTCTGACTTAGGTGATTAAATATATGGTGACAGAAGAGAATTTAACTTTCGGTGGTGATAGGGTGTCGAATATATGATTATAGAAGGAAATTTAACTTTGGTGAACACAATGCGATACACATATGATGTATTATTGAATTGTACATTTAAAATCTACATGATTTTATTAACCAATGTCATCCTAATAAATTTAATTTTATTAAAAGGAAAAAAATTAATAAAAGGCATCAGTGAATATAGACCTTTAAAAAAAAAACAAAACTGACTTAGAGTAATACTGACCAAAAAGTTGGGTTAAGTTTTCTGAAAGGTTTATGAGTCACCCTTGCTTTCTTCTTTATGCTCAAGTTTATTACTCATGTAAATATATGTTATTTTATAATCAGAGAAAGAAATATGATCTTTTAAATCAGAACTTTCTCTGGTGCATAGTTAGTTAATCTAATGAAATATGGTTTA
>NW_011889203.1:650368-668751 GCF_000151845.1 Pteropus vampyrus | reverse complement strand
TGGGATTTGTGTAATTGGGAAGTAGCATATGCTGGAATATTATGCAATCATTAAAATCTTGTTCTCAAAGAACACTTAATGACAGGACAATCTCATGATACAATACTAATTTAAAAATCAAAATGTACAACTGCATATTTTTCATGATCCCAACTTAAATATAAAACACAATGCAAATGTGTTATTCTTTTTGATTGCTCAATATCTTTCCAATATGTAGAGAATTTTCTCCCTTTTATGTCCCAGTGGGAAGCAAGAGTAGCCTCCAAATTCTCAGAGCCAAAACTCTTTTTCCCACATTCTTTTACAGTTAAGGAATAGAATGTAAATTGGTCTGTGCAACTGTCACAGACTTTGTTCAAGCGCTACTATCCAAGAGATGAGAGGAAGTATTCTGATGTCCCTAGGAAGAATTCCTCCAAAAGAACTAGTTCTGGGTTTAGGCTACTTGCCCTGGCTGCTTAGTAAATCTGACTCTCCTAGACTCCCAACAATGCTCTAAGCTCCCAGCATTCCTTTCATGAGTTCCTTTCCTGCTTAATTGAACCAGAACTAGCTTCTATTGCTTACGATTAAGACCTCTGACTTAGGTGATTAAATATATGGTGACAGAAGAGAATTTAACTTTCGGTGGTGATAGGGTGTCGAATATATGATTATAGAAGGAAATTTAACTTTGGTGAACACAATGCGATACACATATGATGTATTATTGAATTGTACATTTAAAATCTACATGATTTTATTAACCAATGTCATCCTAATAAATTTAATTTTATTAAAAGGAAAAAAATTAATAAAAGGCATCAGTGAATATAGACCTTTAAAAAAAAAACAAAACTGACTTAGAGTAATACTGACCAAAAAGTTGGGTTAAGTTTTCTGAAAGGTTTATGAGTCACCCTTGCTTTCTTCTTTATGCTCAAGTTTATTACTCATGTAAATATATGTTATTTTATAATCAGAGAAAGAAATATGATCTTTTAAATCAGAACTTTCTCTGGTGCATAGTTAGTTAATCTAATGAAATATGGTTTATAGAGCCAGTCATGTGGTGGAGCTGGCTGGTATGGGACTGCAAGACGTGTACTTCTCTTCTCATTCCCAATTCAGTCGTGTCATATCAGTAGCTTGAAATCAGCCATGGTGGGAGAATATTTACATGAAAGAAGTAGGCATGGCTTTCACTTTCCTAAAGAGTTGGTTTCATAAAATTCAGGCCTTTCCCCGTACCTTGGATGCAGTGTTAAACATTTACCAACACACTGTTGTATGTAGCCTTAGCTAAATACATTAAATTCTACATTTTATCATCAAATTCTTTAACACTTAAGTCTTGTACTTTGCCAAAAATTTTTTGCTGTAGTAAGCTAAGTGCCTTTCATTACTTAGCAGTACTGAATCATTAGGATATTTCGGCTATGTATACTTCTGATCAGAGTGGCTCAATCCCTTACTATACAAAATATGGTCCATAAAATAGTATCAGAATCACCTAAATCCTTTAGAAAAGGAGTCTCAGGCCCTGCCCCTGAACTACCAAATTCACTTTAGCAAGATCCCCAAGTGATTCATCTTCACATTAAAGTTCAAGAAACAGTAACTTAAACAATTGTGGTTTATTTTTCTCACATAGCTGCAAGTCTGTAGGGAGATGATATTTTTCTCGCTTTACTGAAATATACCTGACATCACATTGTGAAAGTTTAGGTGTACATGTGATGACTTGATACCTACTAATATCATGAAATGATTATCACAATAGGGTTAGTTAATGTATCCATCATCTTGCATAATTATCATTTTTATGGTGTGAATATTTAATATCTACTCTCTAAGCAGCTTTCAAGTATATAATACAATATGATTAACTTTAGTCTCCATGTTGTACATTAGGTCATCAGAAAATACTCATAAATGGAAGCTTGTATCCTCCTTATAATCAACATCTCCTCACTTCACCCACCTACTAGCCCCTAGTTACCACCATTCTACTTGGTTTCTGTGAGTTTAGCTTTTCTAGATTCCACATATAAATGAGATCATCCAATATATGTCTTTATCTGTCTTATTTTACTTAACATAATGTCCTCAAGGTCCACCCATGTGTCACAAATGGCAAGATTTTCTTATCTTTTATGGCTGAATAATATTCCATTGTGTGTGTGTGTGTGTGTGTGTGTGTGTGTGTGTGTGTGTGTGTATAGTCTTTATCCATTCATTCATTGATGGACACTTAGGTTCTTTTCAATTCTTGGCAATTGTGAATAATGCTGCAATAAACATGAGGGTGTGGAGATCTTTTCCAGGTAGTGATTTCATTCCCTTCAGATATATACCCAGAAGTGGAACTGCTGGATTGTATAGTAGTTTTATTTTTAATTTTTGAGGAATCTCCATCCTGTTTTCATAATAAGTGAACCAATTTACATTCCAGCGCAGGTGTTCTCTTTTCTCCACCTCCTCACAAACACTACCTCTTATCTCCTGGATGATAGCCATTCTAACAGGTGTAAGGTGGTATCTCATTGTGGTTTTGGTTTGCATTTCCCAAATGATTAATGACATTGAGCATCTTTTCATGTATCTATTGGCCATCTGTATGTCTTTCCTGGAAAAATGTCTGTTCGGGTCTTCTGTCCATCTTTATGTAATTATTTGTCTTTTTGTTATTGAGTTGAATGAGTTCTTTGCATATTTTGGATATTAATCTATTATTGGCCTGTGGTTTACAAATATTTTCTCCCATTCTGTAGGTTAGCTTTTCATTTCATTAATATTCTCTTTAATCTGCAGAAGCTTTTTAGTTTGATATAGTCTGATTTGTCTATTTTTGCTTTTTTGCCTTGTCCTTTTGGTGTCATATTAAAAAAAAATCATTACCAAGACCAATGTCAAGGAGCTTTACTCCTATGTTTTCTTCTAGGAGTGTGATGGCTTCAGGTCATATATTTAAAATAAGTTCATTTTGAGTTAATTTTTGAGAGTGGTATAAGATAGGTATCCAATTTCATTCTTTTGCATTTGGATATCCAGTTTACTCATCATCATTTATTGAAGAGACTATGATTTCCTCCATTGAATATTCTTCTATCCTTTGTAAAATATTAGTTGACAGTATATGTGTGGGTTTATATCTGGGCTTTTGATTCCATTTCATTGGTCTATGTGTATGTTTTTATTCCAGTACCATACTATATTGATTATATAGTTTTTTAGCATAGCTTGAAATTGAGAAGTATGATGTCTCTGCTTTGTTCTTTGTTCTTTCTCAAGATTGCTTTAGCTTTTCAGGGTATCTTGTGGTTCTACATAAATTTTAGAATTTTTTTTTTGCAAAGGCTCTCTCTTACTGACCTGGGGTATGTATAGGGAGCCACTCAGGTAGTGAGGGTACGTGTGCATGAGGCGTGCGTAGCTTTGGGGATACCTGTGGACCAGTTGACAGGGGGTGGGATAAGCAGATGATATATCCTTAGCGCTACTGGGCAGCCCACCTGATGAAATTTACAAAGTGGTTAATAGGATCCATGTTCTTTGATACTCTTTGATAGTCCTGGGCTGCTATTCTTCCAGCTACTCTCCACCTCCTAGTCTCACAGCAACTCTCGGTATTCTGGATGGGGCCACAAAGAAGTGGATCTCTTTGCCAGCACTGTGCACAGGTGAAGTTCAGTGCTCATTTCCACACTCTCACTTTCCACCGTAAGAGTAGTCTTTGTCCAAAGATCTCTCTGGTGACTGAGCTGTGTTGCTTTGAGGGAGGAGTGGCACAGTTAAAGTGAAACAGTTCCTCTTACCTTCTTCAATGTGTCCAACCTTGGATTTTTTTTTTCTCTAACCTTGTTTGGGATCTTCTCCACTGGACTAGTGGACTTCCACCCAGCCACTCTCATCTGTGGGAGACTGTCTAAACTGGTACTCTTTTGGAGGAAGACAGTAGAAAACTCATACCATGTTGATGATGTCACTCTTAAGCAACTCTTCAGTCTACTAAGAGATAAGCAATCCTACATGTACGTGCCTCAAACAACAAAGTTGAAATTATATAAAGAACTAAAAAGAGACATATACAAATCCACAGTTATAGATGGAGATTTCAACATCTCCTTAACAATTAATACTACACTAAGCAGGAATTTAGCAAGGCTCTAAAAGAATTGAACAAAACCATTAACCAACAGAATTTAATTGATATATATGCATAGATAACTCTACACAAGAGTATTTTTTTTCAAGTGTGCATAGGACAGAGACCATATTCTGGACCTTAAAAACTTTAAGTAATCATATAGAATATGTTCAGCAGCCGCAATGAAATCAAACTAGAAATCAGTAGCAGAAAGATCTCCAAACACTTGGAAACTAAACAATACACTTCTAACAACCCATGTTTCAAAGATGAAGTCTCTAGAAAATTAAAAATTACATTGAATTGAGTGAAAAGGAAAATACAACATATCAAAATTCGTGAGACACAGGTAAAACAATGCTGAGAAGAAAATATTTAGTACTAAGTGCTTACATAAGAAAAGAGGAAATACCTCAAATCAATGATCTGAACTCTCACCTCAAAACCTAGAAAGAAAAAAAAAAAGCAAGCAGAAAGAAAAAAATAATAAGAGCAAATAACACTGAAATTAAAAATATAAAAAATAAGGAAAGTTAATTAAACAAAGGGCCGATTCTTTCAAAATGTCAATAAAAATGGCAAACATTTATTTAGCAAGACTGACAAATAAGAGAAGACAGAAACTACCAATATCAGGAATGAAACAGGGATATCATTATAGACCCTAGAGACATCGAAAGAGTCATAAGGACATACTATGAACAACTCTACACAAAAATTGATAACTTAGTTGAAATGAACCAAGTCTTCAAAAAACACAAACTGCCATAATTCACCCAGTATGAAATAGGTAATTTGAATAGTCCCAAAATGATTAAGGAAATTGAATTCATAATTTTTAAACTCCCAAAAAAGAAATACTCAGGGCCAAATGGTTTCACTAGAGAATTCAACCAAATGTTTAAAGATTTAACACCAATTCTAAACAATCTCTTCCAGAAAATAGAAGGGAACACTTCCCAATATGGTTTATGAAGCTAACATTTCCCTGATATCAAAACCAAAGTACAAGGGAAAAAAAAACTCCAAAACAATGTCACTAATAAATATAAGTGCAAAAATTCTTAACAAATTACTAGGGAAAAGACTTTAGCAATACATAAAAAATTACATGCCTTGGTCAAGTAGGATTTACTTCATCAAAGCTGGTCCAATATTCAAAACTCAGTCAGTGTAATCTGCCATACATACTAACAGGCTAACAATGAAAAATCACATGATTATATTAACTGATGCAGAAACACATTTGACAAAATTTGGCACTCATTCATGTCAAAAACTCTCAAGTTCCTTAGCTTGATAAAGAATATGTATTTAAAAAAATATACAACTAACATTATACTTAAGGATAAAAGACTAAATGCTTTCCCCCTAAGATTGAGAACAACACAAGGATGCCTTACTCCCACAACTCTCATTAGACATATTGCTAGAAGCTTTAACTTGTGCAGTAAGACAATAAAAGAATATAAAAGGTGCAGAGACCAGTAAAGAAGAAATAAAATTCCCACTATCTGCAGATGAAATGACTGTCTCTGTAGAAAATGCCAAGAAATCAATCAAAAACACCCAGAACTAATAAATAAATTCAGAAGTTTGTAGGATACAAGAAAAACAAAAAATTAATTGTATTTCTATGTACTAGCAATGTACACTAAAATTAAATACACAATACCATTTTAAATTGCTCAAAATGAAATATATAGGTGTAAATCTAACAAGACAGGTACAGGACTTACATGCTAAAATACACAAAATTCTGATAGAAGAAATCAAAAATCTAAGTAGAGAGTTATACTGGATTGGAAGATAAAATATAGTAAAGATGTGAGTTCTCTTCAAATTGACATACAGTTTTAATGCAATTCCTATCAAAAGAACAAAAATAATTTTTTGTAAATATAAACAAGACAGTTCTGAAGTTTATATGGAAAGGAAAAGGAATTAGAATAACTAAAAACATTTTGAAAAAGAAGAATAAAGTGAAGGGACTCGATCTACCAGATTTTATTATATAGATACTATAATCAAAACTGAGTGGTATTGGCAGAGGAATAGACACATAGATCAATGGCCTAGAACAGAGAATTCAGAAATAGACCTAACAAGTAAGCCTCCCTCAGTGGAGGAAAGATAGCTTTTTCAACAAATAGTGCTGGAGCAATCAGACATCCATAGGCACACAAAAAAAAAAAAAAATCTTAACCGAAGTGTCACACCTAAGACAAAAATTAACTCGAAATGGATCACTGACTTAAATGTAAAATCTAAAACTATAAAACCTGTATTTAAAAAATCTTTGAGACCTAGGTTTGGGTAAAGAGCTCTTAGCCTTGACACCAAAAGCACTATCTATGAAATTTTTTTTTTTTTGATTAACTGGACTTCGTCAAAACTAAATACTTTTGCTGTGCAAAAATTCCCTACTGAGGATAAAAATGCAAGCTACAGACAAGGAGGAAATATTTTCAAACCACATATTCAACAAGGGATGACTATCTAGAATATATAATGAACTCTCTAGACTAGTTAAAAAATAATCTAATTAGAAATGGGCTAAAGAGCCAAACAAAAATTTCACTGAAGATGAAATACAGATGGCAAATAAGGACATGAAAAGATATTCGACATCAATAGTCATTAAGTAAATGCAAATTAAAACTACAATGATATATCACTAAACTTCTATCAGAATTGATAAAATAAAAAATAATGACACCAAATTTTGTCAAAGATAGGAGAAACTAAATCACTCATATATTGCTGGTGGTAATGTAAATGGTACAGCTAGTCTGAAAAACACTTTGGATTTCTTAAAAAACTAAACATCCAACTACGATACAACTTTATAATTTATCTCAAAGAAATGAATACTTATGTTCACAAAAAAACTTGTACACAAACATTTATAGCAGCTTTATTCATAATAGACAAATCTTAGAAACAACCTGTACATCTTCAAAGGATAAATGGTTAAAGTGCTGTACATTCATACCATAGAATACTACTTAGCAATAAAAAAAGAGCAACCTACTGATACGTGCAACAATTTGTATGAATTTCCAGAGCATTATACTGAATAAAAAAAGCCAGACTCTATAGGTTACACATTGTATGATTCTCTTTATATGACATCTTGAAATGTCAGAATTACAGAAATGGAGAACAGATTAGTGGTTCTCAGGGGTCAGGAGAAGGTAGGAAGGAAGGTGAATTTGGGTGAAAAGAGCAACAGGAGGGATTCTGGTGGTGATGGAAATAGTCTGTATCTTGAGTGCATAAATGTCCACAACTTGGTTATCAAATTGTACTATAATTTTATAAGATGTTACCATCGAGGAAAGCTAGAAAAAGGGTGCATGGGATTTCTCTTTATTATTTCTTACAACTGCATATTAATCTATAATTATTTCAAAAAAGTTTAATTAAAAATAAAAGGTAAGGATGGAACATTTTAAACAATTTTATGCCAATAAATTTGACAATTAGATGAAATGGACAAAATTCCTGGAAGACATACCACCAAACTCACTCAAGAAGAGAGAACCTCGATAGCTCTATAACTATTGAAAAAAATAAATTTGTAGTTAATATTTTTTTACAAAGAAAGCCCCATGCCTAGGGTGCGTCACTGGAGAATTCTACAAATGTTTAAGGAAGAAATAATACCAATTCAACACAAACTCTTTGAGGAAGTTGAAAAGAAGGAAGTACTTCTTAATTGATTCTCTGAAGTCAGCTTTAGTCTGATACCAAAAAAAAAAAGCACTTGACAAAATCCAACATTCATTTATGAGAATAAAAAAAAGAGAAAACTCAGCAAACTAGAAACAAAAAGAAACCTCTTCAACATAATAAAAGGCTTCTAAAAAGATCTGTAACTAATATCATACTTGTTGGTGAAGCCTGAGTGAAGTTCCTTTAAGATCAGGAGCAAGACAGTGATGTTTGCTCTAGCCATTTCTATTCAGCATTGCACTGTAGCAATACAGCTTTTCAAAATATGGAACCCAGATTGGAAAAGAAAACTGAATTTATTTACAGGCAACATGATCATCTATGTAGAAAATCTGATTAAATATACACAGCCACTAAATATAAGTTAATTTTAAGTTTGCAGGATAAAGATCAATATGCAAAAAACAAATGTATTTCTACATACTAAGTAGTAACAAACAGTTGGAATTTCAAATTTGAAAAATAACATTTATAACACTATTAAAATTATGAAACAGTTTTTAACATCAAAATTAAAATATTTTTTTCTTCTTTGAAAGACGGACTTAAGAAAATGGAAAGAGGGCATAGATTCAGAGAAACTACAAAACATATATCGGATAAGGGGCTTGTATATAGTGAATATATAAAGAATTGTTACAACACAGTTCTAAAAAACAAACAACACAATTGCAAAATAGTTAAAAGATTTGAACAGAAAATATATAAATATAAAATTAGCATATGAAAAGATGCTCCACATTACTAGAAATCAAGAAATGCAAATTGAAACCCCAGTGATATTTCAATATACATTCCCTAAAATAGCTAAAATTTAAAGACCCTATATCAAGTGTTGGCAAAGATGAGAAGCTACTGTAACTCTCACACATTGTTAGTAGAAGTAGAAACGGTGCTGCTACTTTTAGATAATTAATACAACAGTACCTTGCACTTATTATAGGACCCAATATTTCTACTTCTGGACATTTACCCAAGACAAATGAAAACATATTCCTAATAGTTGAAAACTAGAAATAATCCAAATGCCTGTCAATTGGTAAATGGACAAGCAATTTGTAATACGACCATATAATAAAATAGTACTCGACAATAAAAAATATATATATTAATGTATACAGCAACATGAATGAACCTCAAAACCATTACACTAAATCAAAGAAGTCAAACTCAAAGATTACTGTGTAATTCCATTTATACAAAATTCTGGAAAAGGAAAAATTGAAGTGGCAGAGAACAGATCAGTGGCTGCCTGTGTCCAAGGGTCAAGAGTGGGGAAAACTGAAGAGGTATGTGAGAAAGCTTTAGGGTGATTTTTGTGGTGGTTACACAACTCTATATCATTAACAAAATTCAGCTAACTGTGCATCTAAAATAGGTAAATTTTAATGTATGTAAATTACATTTCAATTAATCTGAGTTGATAAATAGCTAGATGAGAGAGATACAGACAGACAGACCAAACCAACAGCAGTGCCCCTTAAAATGGTCTCCAGACTGCTGTAACTTATCCATTATAGTGGCCTATTCAAATTTGAGGGTTTTTGCCAGCACTTTTCTTGTAAATAACCATGGCACCAAGTTTGCATACCCAGCTTTTACATTGGTGTCTATTCTCTATCAAGAGGACCCAACATGGCAAAATGCAGCTTTTCAAGGGTACTTATTGAATTCACTTAGAGTCAGAGGGATGTCAGCAAAAGTACCCTCAATTGATAGTTTTAAAATAAACAAGTACTTTCTTAAGCAGGTCTGTAATTTCTCACTTTCACTGTGAGTCCTACTGAAGCAATGATCATCTTACTTCCTAGTATCTTTGTTGAAACCATACAAAATATAACACTTTCCATAGATGGGCCCCAAATGCGCATCTGGTTTCTTTCTTTGACTTTTTCTTGTTTTATTTTTTGTATTTGATTAAGTTTGGAAATTGTGACTCACAATCCCTTTGTAAAGGCTGACTTTCTTTTTAGTCTCTCCATTTTTCTGAGCCTTAAGAATATTATATTTCTTTTAGATGCATGTTGCCTTTTACTATATGTTAAATGATTTGTCTAATATTTTGACAGCATTCTTGCAATATATTATTTTTAACTAATCTGAGAATCTTCTGAGAGAAGTAAGGAAATTCAAATTTGTCCTACTTTCTAAATGACTTCTTTGAATATAAGGTCAACATAAACACATGACAAATAAATACTAAATTGTGATTATTAACAAAATTTTTAAAAACACAAATATAAGCAGAAAGTAAAAAACAAAATTGTTAGCAATATATATTACATGAGAATTAATGCATGATTCAGTAATCATAATTATGAGACATACTAGCATGATGAATTGAAAAGACAAATAAAATATTGACTTCAATACTCAAGAAGCTTGCAATCTCAGTGAAAAGACAAAGCATAACCATATAAAACATTTAGTCAGTATTTAGTGTAATGTTTCATTTTACATTATGTGATTCAAATTTATATTATATGAACATATTTATAGAAAAAATGTTTCACCTGTTCTTTGTCAGAATTTGTTTGAAACAAATTTTTATTGTTTTTTTCTACTTACACCTGTCTACTAAAACTGGCATAGAGAAAACTATGTATAGAAAGATTTCTAAAAGAATTATTGCCTTGCGATATAAGAAAAACATTATACCAAGAGTAACATAAGATGAATAACAGTGAAGTTTTGTTGCAAAGTGATTCCTTTCAAATTTTAGCAAAAGAAAATAAATGATAGGTTTTAAGATTTCTCAAAATTTTGCATATCCTAAGGGTGCTGTGAATGTAATAAATATTATATTTTATTGAAATATATTTGACATATAATATTGTGTCAATTTAAAGTGTACGACATGTTAATTTGTTACATTTATATATTGTAATATGATTGCCATTGTAGTGATAATTAACAGCTCTATCACATTACATAATATTGTGTCAATTTAAAGTGTACGAGATGTTAATTTGTTACATTTATATATTGTAATATGATTGCCATTGTAGTGATAATTAACAGCTCTATCACATTACATAATTATTTCTTTTTAGTGGTTGGAATAATTTAATTTCAGTCTCTTAGCAAGTTTCTTAATTATAATACAATATGGTTAACTATATTCACTATACTGTGCATTAGATCTCTAGGGTCTATTTACTACTCGTTATAAGTTTATACCTGTAAGCAATATCTGTCCTGTCCTCCCTTCTCCCATTATCTGATAACCACCATTTTATTCTCCATTTTTACAAATTTTGCTTTTTTAGATTTCACTTAGAAGTGATATCATAGAGTACTTGTCTTTCTCTGACTTATCTCACTTAGCACAATGTGCTCAAGGTCCATCCTTGTTGTTCAAATGGCAAGATGTCCTCCTTTCTCATGGCTGAATAATATTCTGTTATATAAATATATACCACATCTTCTTTATCCATTCATCCATTGCTGGGCACTTACATTGTTCCCTTATCTTGGCTATTGTGAATAATGCTGCGATAAACAAGAGAGTACACATATTTGTTTAAAATTCTGTTTTTATTTCCTTTGTATATTTACCTAGAAGTGCGATTGCTGAATTATACAGTAGATCTAGTTTAAAATTTTTAGGAACCTCCATATTGTTTTCCATAATGCCTGTACCAGTTTACATTCTCACCAGGACTTGTTATTTCTTATCTTCTTAATAATAGCAACTCTAACAGGCGTTAGGTGATATCTCATTGCGGTTTTGATTTGCATTTCTCTGATGATTAGCGGTTTGTATTTTCTAATTATCTAACAATCTAGGCTTCTAAAGTGACTCGTTAACTAAATGTTTTCTTTCCAAAGTACATATAAAATAAAAATACTTGTAGTCTAATAGAATCTCTCACAAATCACCAGTATTTTTTTGAAGAGACTGTTAATGAAAACTCTTTTTAGACAACATGTAAACAGAGAATTTATAAAGATTGCACAAGATTGCAGACTTTGAAGTAAAATATGGATAGGATAAAGGAAGTCAAGAAACAGATTGAAAATGAATAACGGGAAGAGAATTTTACCCACCACAATGATTCATAATTTTCTGTTTATGTAATGCTACTAGGCTATAAGAACTTTGAAAGCAGATATTTATCTAATTAATACACCTGGTACCTAACAGTAAATGGGTTAAAGAATATCCTCTCCTCTCTCCTCTCTCTCTCTCACGCACATACACACAGGTTGGACAAAGAATCCTGAATAGAAAGTAGGGAAACATGTGGTGGGGCTTAGGCAAATTATATTTCAAGTTATCTTTTGCTATAATTTTAGTGTTTGAAAAGTGTTTCATAATAGAACAGAAGCAGCTTTATTTTTGAAGACATAAAATGTTCAAAAACTAGCAATTTAATGATTTTATAGAAATTTAATCAGTGGTTGGCCAGTATGAAAAGGAGTCACACTGATATTTTGCTAAATTCATGTACTAGGATGAAAGTCCTGGAAGAGGTCTGTACTCCCACGTGACTGCTCTGAATGTGTGTGAAAGCGAAGTGTGTCTGGCTCAGAAGAGCCTCTCATATGTATGTGTTCTCCTTTTCTGGGTGCTTCTCAGAGCTCCTTCTTTTTCTTGGCCAACTAGTACTGAGACAGACTCAGTGACTGAAAGTCATGTATCGAAGATAGCAGTACTTCTGTTCAGCCTCAATGATTGTTCCCATAGAGAATTTCTGGTCCCACTGACCAGAAATACCACCTCAAATTGCTATGTGACCTAGAAATAGGCTTCTGTTGTGTCTGAGCCACATGTATTTTGAGTCTATCTGAAAGAGTACCTAGTATTAGCATAATACGCCATTCTTTAAATATACCTTCATTTAATTTTCATTCGACAGCACTTTTTTCTAGCTTCTACTCACTACAGTTACAAAGAATAGGGAAATCAGTAAAACATACTTTTTGACACCAAAGAATTCCCCAACTCATTGGAAAAAGAGATATGCAAACAAATAATACAGGTTACTGGAGGACACAACCTTGTGTGCTATGTAAGCACATGGGAGGTGCCATACGAGATTGTAGGTTAGGGAAGTAATGGACCAAAGAAAGCATCCTGGAGCAGGTATATCTAAGCTACATTTTGAAGGATCAGTAAGAGTCAATCAAATGAAGAAAGAGGCATTTTAGGCCAAGGTTCCAGTCAGTTTGGTAACCCAGCAGGTGTAGGGTATTGTCAGCTGTTATGAAGGGTCTGGGGTGTGGAATCCCTGAAGGGGGAAAGAAGGCAACATGCAAAGTATAAGGGGGAAACACAGAAGCTGCAGTGTCTATAGTTTGTGTTTGAAATGGTAAAATTGCAAGTAAATGCAGTCTTACTTGGAGGCTTTTGGCATTGGCTATAACTAGGTTACCTTGAAAAAGGAAGAGTCCAATATCTGACCAAGTTTTTTGAGATATCAAGCACACATGATTCTCATATAATTTCCTGTAAGCCAGGGCAAAAATATAGCTAATAATATGAAGGATCTCTGCAAAAGCTAGTTTAATCTTTGTTTAGCTTTCTTTTTTTTTTTTCTCCTTCATTTTTGAATAACATATCAGAGCAAATTATTTTAATCTGTACCTTGATTTGCTAAAAGAAGATTAAATAAATAAATAAGCAAACAACTTTGCTACCAAATTGTTTTCACTGGCAGATCTGTGGATACAAACAAATCAATGTTAAGAATATTTGGATAGCATATGCAGTGAATAATGAACACAATATAGTTTTACAATCAGAGAAATTGGTATGTTAATTCTACTTTAATTACACAGGAGATAACATACACAGGATGCAAACACACTAAATACCAATGGGAAAGAGGGGGAAAAAAGGATCTTGATTTAAAAGAAAAAATCCAGCTCCCTTAATCTGTTGTGAGCTGTGACCAACTGAAAGTCACACATCGTTGGTGATGCCACAGTTGTGAGGAGTCACAAATGAGTCTATACAGAAATAAACCTGTTGATTGACTTTTCTCTACTCAACCATCTCCAAAAATTTTCAGTGTTGTCGATATTTTAAAAAGTCTTTAAAGACCTGCTACTGCTGCTGCCATTTGTCATTGGTATTGGCCCTTGCCCTGTCTTTTCTGTGCCTGCTTCAATATCCAGTAAGTTTACTTTGGAAGCAGAATGATGGACAGTCATCACCACCATCAGATCCTCTTGAGATTGATACAACAAAGACAGAAGTCTTTTCCAAGGGTTAATAAAAACCACATTTAATAAAGTAAAATTGAAAATAAGAAGAAAGAAAGAAAAGAAATCTCATTTCCTATTGCAATTTTAGAAGAGTTTTCAGGATTGCTAGTCTGGATGGAGTTGGTTTTAGAAAAGAATAAAAACAAAGTATAACTGGAGATATCTAACTTATAACAAAACAACCTGCCAAGAGATCTTCCAAGTTCATTAGACAGAAAGCTGTCCTTCATTTTTGGAGATGAAAATGTGATCTTCCCTAAGGGACAGCTGTACCCCACATGTATGTACTTTGCTAATCACGCATAGCCTTGAAAAGAATCTGAGTCCTTTTTCTTAGTTTTGTCATGGCTTCTTGGCCACCACCTGCTGTGTTTCTAAGGCTCACCCCAGGAATTCTGTGGCCTTGGTTTTTTCCTTAATAAACTTTTTTCTCAAGGCCAAAGATTAAAAAGCCCCTTTCCTGAGTCTATGCAGGGGAGGGGGCGGGGTAGCTCTGCAGCTGCTGCAGGGGCTGCACTACATGTTTGAAATGACAAAATGAAAGCAGCTGTAGGCCACTTAGAGGTCTTTTGGCACAGAGTACAAACAGGTCACCCTGGGAAGTGAAAGCTCTCGTTAGATTAAAATGTTCTGTGTTTCCCACTTGACAATCATACATGGTCAACATACAGCTCTGCTCTACAGTATTAAAAAAAAAAAAAAATGGCTATGTTCACAAGCAGAAAAGCAAGGAGAAAAGCAATAAATCCTACTAGTAACATTGAGCTTCCAAAACTCAACCATTTGAATTATAGGGAAATTTGCAATGTTTCATTTTATTATCCATAGCTAGATGTCTCTATACCAGGAAGGCCTAGCCTATTATTTTAGGTAATACAGAAATCCATAAATAGCTCTGGGACTGTCATTACCCTGTCAATTACTTAAATATTATGCTCCTTCATAAGCTGAATTGTTATGACATTAAGAGAAGATGTGATCAAGTGGAAAATGCACTATCGTAAGAAGTCCTGAATGCTCTTCCTTGAACTACCTGTGTGATTTCGAGATTATTTAAATTTTTTGCTCAAGGCTATAAAATAAAAGTGACCATTTTCACTCAAAGAACATTTTATAAATAATCAAACAAGTAGACAGAACAAAAGCTAAAATTCATGCCATTTAAACATAACTAACCTTCACTTTCATTGAAGCTCTTGACTGGGTATCAGGTTTCACGCATCTAAGAATGGAATTCACATAATATACTAGATTCCTGTAATGAGTTGCTTTTAAAAATAAAGATTAGATTTTAAAAAATGGAAATTAGTGGAATCCCAATTCTCACTTAAAATTTCAAAGAGTGAGGAAGAAAAATCATATTTTCAGTAAGAAAAGCCAAAAGAAGGAAGAGGAGAAGCAGGAGAAGCAGAAGGAAGAGGAGAAAAATGAAAACAAATACTTGAGGTTGAAATTAAGTTAATCTGCCATGCCATTTCGGTATCCTAGAATAGTAGTTTACTAGTTATATAGTCTCTGGACCACAAAATATTCTCTGGACTGCAAACACTCAGGAACTTGTTAGAAATACACATCATTAGGCTCCTAAATCAGAAACGTTGGCTGATGGGACCCTGTATTTCAACACAACCTCCAACTGACTGATGCACACTGAACTTTATGAACTATTACTGAATTCTAAGTTCTATTAATTAATACTAAGACTACTACTCTAGCAAAAACAGGTTGGATTTAATGAATGGGTGTTAGGTGATTGAATAAGCATTGTCTGAATGGGATGAAATAATATTGAGGAAATGAGGAGGATACAAGAAAATTATTATTTTATTTTGAATTATGTTATCTAAATTTACATCTATAAACAAAGCTTTTTAAACTCACTAGATCAAGGGCATGGTGAGGAGAGTGGGAGAGACACTGACCTCCTAACAGCCTGAATAATAGGATCTCCTGGGAGCCTTTTTTCTAAACTAGACATGTCTCTTTCCTTCTCACTCATTGAAAATGTCTGCCAGTTAGCCATTCTACTGACTGGAGGATTTTTATATCCTTCAGATGAGTTGGGGTGGAAATAATGCTGGAAACCACAAAATTCAAATATAGCACCAATAATAAAAAGATAGCTACAAATTATTTGATATCATATCCTTTGTACCCGCACCTGCACTGAGGACTTTAAAATATTTTAGCTTTAAATCCTCACAACAACACTTTAGATTGAGCATTATCCCCATTCCAAGTTAAAACTATGATGTGGAGAGGTTAAGTAAAGTATGCAAGCCTCCACACTTAGCAGTTGGTGTGGTTTGGATTTTAAGGATTTCAGGAGCCCAGCCCAGAGCCCATGTCTTTTTCTCAGAAACAGCTTTTGGGCTTCAATAGGGCACTTATGGCTAGAGACATAGGATTAGTTACCACTGACATATAGTAAATAGTTAAAGTCTCTATAAGAGACAAAAATTCTAAGTAAAGAAAGAGATGAGAACTAAGGATAGAAGTCTGGGGAATGCCAACATTTAAGGGCCAAGTTCGGGTGACCAGCCTTCTTGGTCTGCTCAAGACTGAGAGGTTTTCTAGAAAAGGGAACTTTCAGTGCTGAATATGGAATAGGCCCAGCAAAATGCGGTGTTTGGATATCCTATAAGTGGCAAAATAAGAGAAAGCAAAAGAAAATGAGGAGTAACTTGTAGAGCCAAAGAATGAAGCATGTGTCACAAAGACCGAGGTTATGTAGAACACCCAGAAGTAGTAAATTCTCATGAGGTTCAAAGGCTTCAAAAGAAGTCAAGAATATGAGGATGGAAAACACACACTAGAAGGTCATTGCAGGCCTTCAGAGACCATTTCAACCAAGTGGTGGTAGCTTAAAGAAGAAATGATTGATGAAGTGGACGAAGAAGTTGCAAATTACAGAAGTAAACAAATATAAATTCAAGAGAAAAGCAGTGTTTAAGGAAGATTGTGATCTGTGTGTTAAAGATTAGGAAGACGAAACACATTTTTAAACTCGGAAAAGAGAGAAAGTAAAGAGACTAGTTTACAATGTTGGAGATGAAGATTCATGGCTAGAGTGACATACCAGAAGAAATAAACATGAACACAACCTTGTCGCCTTTATTAAAAAAAAAAAAAAAGGCAATATATACCAAATAGAATCTGGGGTTTAAAAAATAAATAAATGTGTGGTGTCTATTACAGGTCAGGCTCTGTAACAGTACATTTACTTATACTCTCACATTAAACTCCAGTTGAAGGAGTCAAACACTCTCAAGAGAATTTTATTGGTGGAAGCACCTTAAAGTTAATATGTGCCTTCTTGAAAACTGTAAATAAATAGGTCAGAGAAATTTACTATATTAAACATATGTTTCAAATGCTTTTCTTCACATAAATTAGCAAAATTCTCTCTAATTCTTTCCATGTTTACATAAATTATCATGTCAGTTCTTATGAAAACTGTGCAATTTGCCTTTCCTGTTCACAGTTTGATGTCTGGAAGATTTAATCCTATTTGTAAATGGTTAGCACCACTTTCTTTTTAATCTACTTCAGTTTAAAGCTAAACAAATGCAAGAAAGGTGACCTCAGAAATTTTATCTGTGGTCTTCTAGTTTTCACACACTCTGGAGAGTGAGAAAATATAAAAATATACTTAAAAAAATTCTTAGCTTTACATAAAGTTATTTATTCAAGTGCTAAGGCCGTGCCATCTAACTTCAGTTTATAATTTATAACTAAGTAAAAAATAAAATTATTTTATCTGTATAAAACAGTGGATATAACCTCAGGACAATGTCTTAGAGCTGTAAATTATGCTCACCAAAAATGAACTCAAACAGAACGATTCCATAAAGAAAATAAATAACAGTGCAATTTCTGGCACAGAGAAGTTGCTAAACAGAGGTTAATTCTTCTCAGTTTAGAGATAACACTCCAATTTATGATGCTTTTTTTATACATAATCGATGATTTATCTTCTCTTTGTTCCCAAACTCATGAAAAAGCTCATTTTACCAAAAAAAAAAAAAAAAAGTTTATAGTAATTTTATTCTGGAGGGTTGTTTTTTCCATTTGTATTTATTTGTACACCAACATACCTTATTCTGCCAAGTCAATAGCTTCAAATATTTTAGATCGTCCTGTTGGTCCATACCATCAGTTTTGGATGGAAGGCCATAAAAACCACAGAGAATAAATACAATATTTGTTTAAAACAGTTTGTGTAAATGCTAGCATGATTATAAAGCTTGAGGAGAGTTAATACATAATATTTAATAATGGCAGTGGCAGTGATATCAAC
>NW_011889203.1:612975-650318 GCF_000151845.1 Pteropus vampyrus | reverse complement strand
CCAAAAAAAAAAAAAAGTTTATAGTAATTTTATTCTGGAGGGTTGTTTTTTCCATTTGTATTTATTTGTACACCAACATACCTTATTCTGCTAAGTCAATAGCTTCAAATATTTTAGATCATCCTGTTGGTCCATACCATCAGTTTTGGATGGAAGGCCATAAAAACCACAGAGAATAAATATAATATCTGTTTAAAACAGTTTGTGTAAATGCTAGCATGATTATAAAGCTTGAGGAGAGTTAATACATAATATTTAATAATGGCAGTGGCAGTGATATCAACATTAAATACTACCTTAAGTTATAATAATCATACTGCTAAATTAATATTATGTTATTAACATTTTCTTCTGAATATAATAGTTCAAAAGAACTGAATGTTCTGTACTCAAGAATTCCACAGTATTTTAACCACCGGATTGTGCCTGAAATGGAGATTTCAAGACCACACAAAACTACAGAGGTCAACTATAAAGGTCGAAGAATCAACTGATGATTAATTCATCAGTAAAGTCAAACGACAAATTTGAACTTAATTTTCACATACTAGACCAATTGTTTGGCTGATGAAATTAATTTGACTGATTTAATATCCTAAAGGGAAAGACTCAACAGTTTATCATTTAAATGACAACTACCATGGCACTGGTTTCTATGAAACCTCACCTGTTTTATTTAATATGGTATGCACAGCAATAAAAAACTATACAGTTAAAACATCATTATTTGTGATTAAAATATTAAATCAGAGAACCCACTTGATTCTGGACCTTTCAGTCTTGCTTTTAATGGTTCGAAGAATTTAATGGTTGGAAGTATTCAAGTTAACATTACAACTGTATATCTAAATACTAAAAAGTATTGCAACTTTGAGTATATAAAAATAGAATTATAATATCAATGAAACACTATGGAGTAGTAAATGCTTTAAAGAGACTATAACCCAAATGTATAAAATATTTCAAAACTCTCATTTTCTAATAATCCAATAAATTCAACATATCATTTGTTCTCTATAATCATTCACACTGTCATTCATTCAACAAAAATCATTGCTTGCCAGCCACTATGCTCTGAGCTTAGTGGAATAAATGGATGAATGCCACCAACAGGAAGCCTTGATTAACAACTCAGAAGATAACAACAACAACAACAAAACTTGTAACACATAGATTAAGAAAGGAAACTTAGCAAAAAAGCCATCTGAATATATAATTGAGTTATGTGAAGTCCTCAGCAAGGAAAAATTATGGTTAGGAATTTTGCTAAACAAATCTGAAATAAGTATAATAAGAAACATGTGTGTTATATTATACCCTGTCTTCCAGAGAAAGCGTCATAGAACATCAAAGCTGTAAATTTTCCTAGGTATTTTTGCTAGGACACTAAATTATTTTAATATTTTGCAACTATATCTATTATAAATCTTAGAAAATATTCACTGGATAATCCTTTTTTCCTTAATGAAAGAACTGCCAAAGTGGTACTAATTCTCAAAATGGTATTAATTATTGAAATATCATGAAATTTGTTGTAAAAGAAATGCTTACTTCCTTCCCTTTTCCCCAAAATCACTAGTATAAAACCTTAAAAACTAGGTGATATGTCACCATAGTGGTGGTAAGACCATTGTAACTGGGGAGTTTACAGGAAGGGGCTGAGTCTTGGAAACACTCTATCACAGCTTCTTTCATGTAAGAAAAAAGCTTCCAGCATCTGATTTTTTTTTCTTTTTCAACCTACATCTCTTTGTATTTAATTATATCTTATTGAAAAAAATCAGTTACTCTTTCTTTCCTTGAGGATTTTCTCCCTCACCATTGAATTTGGTCTCCTTAAGTGATCCCTCATGATCTTCCTAAACAAATATTGGTATAAGATTCAAAAAACTTAGTTTATCACCTGGCTTTGCCTCTTACTTTGGTACTTACTCATTTTCCTTCTCCTTTAGACTCCTTGTATTAAAAGTAGAAAAAGTCCTAAAAAGTGTTTGCCAATCTATCACTGGGGGTTAAGACTGTTGTTAGTATTTGAGCATACTACAAGACATAAATATTTTTGTACCCATATTTGCCAATCCCTTTCAAATTTTTTAGAGAAATTTTTAAGGGCTCAGAGTTGGTCTGAAATTGTCTCCACACCAGACAAGATGTCTAGAGTCGGTGAAGAACCTCAGGATCTCACACAGCCAGGGAGACTTTGGATTCTAATCAATTCACTACTGCTATTTCTTCCTGTTGTCTCAAGGATGCCAGTGTCTCTTAGCAAAATAGGTGCTGATAGGTTTAGAATGTACTGAAGTGTAAAGGCTTGCTGGCCCACCTCCCATTTCCAGGGTTAGAGGTTAATTGTACTCTCTGTAGTTGGAGATCTGAGAGGTGCATTTCTATTTCCATTGGCCAACTAGTTGAGAGCTAGAGGGCAAAGGAATCAATTCAGACCTGCTCTGCAGGTCTGAATTCTTCAAGGAAGTGTCACAAATCTTAGCTCTTATGTTATTTTAATTATATGAGGGGTATTTTTTATTAAGTTTGTTGAGGCGACATTGGTTAATAAAAGGTTTCAAGTATATAATTCAATAATATGTCAAATGTATATTACATGGTATGTTCACCATCTAAAGTTAAATTTCCTTCCATCACCATATACTTAATCCCCTTCACCCTTATCTACCGTTCCCACTCCTCCCCTTCCCTCTGGTAACCACTATACTATTTCTATGAGTTTTTGTTTGTCATGTTTCACACATAAGTGAAATCATATGTGTCTCGACTTTTTCTGCCTGACTTATTTCACTTAGCATGATTGTCATGCTAAGTGAAATAAGTCTCATGTTATTTTTAAATATTTCATATGTAGCTATTCCCTTTGGTGTCAGCCATACTACACTTGGAATCTTTGTCCTCCTCTTTCCTCCTCCACTTAAACTTCATCACTATCAAGAATTGGGCAGTTTTCCTCTTTTCCTTTTCAAATCTCAATTGCAAAAGATTGGTTTTACCTTGTCTGACTTCTTAATTGTGCTCAACCTCTAAGGATAGCTACCTAGGGTCTGTCTTCAAGGGCTTTACATCTGTCTGAAAGTATTTCTTTTTTGACTCTTGGTCTCTGTTGGACTCTGCAGATCAACCCAGCTCCAGCCTATGCCAATTTTTCCCAACCTTCTTTAGAAAACTGGACCTTTTGTGAACCATATTAACTTGATTCCTTTGCCCTCTAGCTCTCAACTAGTTGGCCAATGGAAATAGAAATGCACCTCTCAGATCTCCAACTACAGAGAGTACAATTAACTGACAGCCCCAATCAGTGCATTCTGAAACCCATCATCACACCTCGTCACGGGCACACTTCCTATGTGCTACTCCTAGACAATCATTGAGCATAGCAAAGAAATTAAGGAGGTTTATTTGTAAAAGACCCAGAACTCCTCCGATGGATAGCTTTGGCTTGCGAACTTCCCAACGGAATTTTCAAAGCTTTATTAGAACTGCGTGACAGTCTGACTTGTCCTACCAAATCTTCTTTCCTCCTCAATCTCTACGGGTATTGGGTGGTAGTCTGACAACTTTTCGTTTCCTCCAGCTCTCTCCCTATTTTCTGTCACAGGCATTTCCCCAGTATATCTACTGCATGCCTCATTTCATCCTGGTGTCTGCTTCTTGGAGAACCTGAACTAATATAGAAGAGAAGAAGGTAAAAGTATTCACTTCCTTGAGTTCTTCCCTGCTGGGTCAGGGGTTTGAAGCTCCTGTTCGATAGCTCTCTTTAACAGCTGCAGGTTTTCTGAGTTCTCGTAACTTCTCAGACAGCTTGTCTTTTGGACTTAAGAGTAGGTAGCAACTTCTTCCTGATGCCAACCCTGGATGCTTCACCACTTCACCATCCCATGTTAGTTACCTTTAACCTTGCTCATGTCTTTGTCCCCTTATTAAATTCTCTTTAATCAACCGTTTCCTTTCTAACTTTTTATTTTAAAATATTTCTAAAAGTAGCAAAGTAATATAATTTACTTGTATGATTTCACTCAGATTCCACAGTGTTTAACATCATACATGTTGGCATACATATCATAGTAATTACTGTAATTTTTTCTGAATTGAGGATAAGCTGCATGCCTGATGCCCCTTCTACTCTAATAATTTGGTGTGTATTTTTTAAAAAAAGGGCCAATGACATTCTCTTACATATCTATATGATAATTATAAAAATAAGAAAAAATTAACATATAATGCAATGCTATTTTCTAACCTATAGATCTTTTTATATTTTTTTATTTTTAAACTAAGTTTGATATACAATATTATATTATTTTAGTTGTAAAACATAATGATTAGACACTTATATAATTAATGAAGTGATCACCCTGATAAATCTTGTATCCATCTGACACCATACATAGTAATTACAGTATTATTGACTATATTCCCTATGCTGTGCTTTACATCCCCATGACTATTTTTATAAGTGCTTATTTGTGCTTCTTAATCCCTTCACCTTTTTCACCTACCTTCCCTACCCCCCTCTAATCTGGCAACCATCAGTTTGTTCTCTGTTATCAATAAGTTTGTTTCTGTTTGTTTATTCATTTATTTTGATTTTTAGATTCCACATATGTGGAGTCATGTGGTACTTGTTTTTCTCTGTCTGACTTACTTCACTTAGCATAATACCCTCTAGTTTCATTCATGTCATAAATGGCAAGATTTCCTTCTGTTTTTATGGCTGAGTAATATTCGTTTATATATGTACCACATTTTTATCCATTCATCTCTCAGTGGACACTTAGGTTCCTTCCATATCCGGGCTATTGTAAATAAGGCTACATGAACATAGGGGTACATATATCTTTTCAAATTAGCATTTTGGATTTCTTCAGATAAATACCTAGAAGTGGAATCACTGGTCAAATGGTAGTTCTATTTTTAATTTTTTGAGGAACCTCCAGACTGACTTCCATAGTAGCTGCACCAATTACAATCCCACCAATAGTGCAAAAGGGTTCTCTTTTCTCCACAATCTTGCCAACACTTGTTGTTTGTTGATTTATTGATGATAGCCTTTCTAATGGTTTAGCCTAGAGATCTTACTCAGATTTTTCCAATTGATCTAATAATGTCCCCTACAGAAAAAAATTCTGGTCCAGGTTTGAATCTAGGACCACCAATCACATAATCACTCTCTTTGCATACAATATCTATTCTCTTCCAGGATCCTAAAATTTATAGTAATTGGTACCAGAACAGGCCCAAGGAAACAGAACCTCAAAATTGGATCCTAGGATAGATTGCTTACATGTTCAATGAGCATATAGATAACCTTATCACTTGGTGTGCAAGGGAGATGGGACATTAGTAATCCATGGCTTGCAGTAGCCTCATGATCATTCAAATTGTCTGAGGCGGCATGGAAGAGAGTGCAGGTGAATAGCAAGACATTGAGAGATCAAGTGAATGTAGCATTTCGTTACTATGATGATAATGGTGATTATAAAAACTGTATCATGTAATGGTTTCTTCTGATAATCCTAGAGAACATTACAGGAAAAAAAGACAAATTGACAGCTTTAAATGTACAACGCAGAGCACAGGCCAAAAATCAGAAAGCTTCTATAGCAGCTTTAAAGAGTTCCTTGTTTCTATCCACAGAACAGATATAGCAAAAGATCAAATAAAGAGTCTGAAGTTCAGGGTTTAGGAGTTGCAACATCAAATAAGTATGTAACCTTGACATGTCTTTTATACCAAGGCAAGGGCATTGTTGGAGAAGGAGTGGAGCTCTGATACATAGGATGAGGACATTGAGCACAGAAGACAAAGCTGAGAATTTTGAATCCCTAAATCTCCCTAGACTATTCCTACCAACAGAAGCAGCCCCATCCTTCCTGACAGAAGAATCAACCTTCCCCTGTTATCACCTGGGGCAACTAACTAACAAGAAAATACCTATTCCTCTGTGGATCCATTCTCACCATCCCTCATTGTCTCCAGGCCCACAACGAAAGTTGGATCTCAAATACCCTAGTCACAGAAGAATAAGACGTGGCCCAGAAAGAGATATCCTACATATCTAAAGAAATGCAGAATCTTGGCAATGTGAATCAGCAGAAATTTGGGGAGCATGTATAAAACTGGATGGATTCTAATATTACATTAGAATGGGTCAAACACATTGATATAGCATAATCACCCCAGATTTGGGATTTAATGTATATAAGTAACAGTAACAGTGTAGTAGTTTGATTAATTGTTCTTGAACTCAATTGTGGCTTATAATCAGTGAGATTGAAATGCCAGAATTTAAATCCCCAACATTCTGTAGAGGAAGGAGTCCAAAATCTCATGAAGATGTGAATTCTCGGCGGGATCTATTTATGCACGGCCTGCTCGGCCACTCCCTAGTCATAACCCAGGGGAGGGCTCAGGGGACACTCTTTTGTAAAGGCACTAAGAAATGCATGAGTGAGGGAGGTAAAGACATTCTCGGAAAGGTCTTTGAAGTCTGTCTCCTGTAAATCATAGATGATGAGGAGAGATGCTAAAAGGAATCAGACTCTCTGATTTTAATGACAGTCGTGGAATCCTGGCATGACTGCAGCCAGGTGGGAGGGCCTAACCACCAGAGTCATATTAACTCTAAGGACAGAGATGTAATCAGAGGGTTCCAACTCACAAGAATCTGTGGCAATGGCAAATTGATCGTGGGGTACTTAGGAATAAAATTATTGCAGGCACAATTAATATTTATAAATGAGAAATTTCAAGATGTGGTAGACTATAACATAATTCCAGTTGTTATAACTAGAATTCTAAGCCTCTTACCTAGTTTCTAAGCTTGTACGAGTTCACAGAAACCTCTTGAATCAGGACACCAGGTTCCACTGAAAAAAGACCTTACAAATTGGGTATAATGAAAATCGTCATCCTGGCCAGTGGTTTTCAACCCTGGCTACAAATTAGACTAACTTAGAGAACTTTTAAAAAATACCGATGCTTACTTATGCTCTATTTCCAGAGATTCTGATACTTATGCCATTAAGGAACTGATGAAAAGAAAACTTAAAGTAGTTAAAGTTTGAAAAAATAGAAATGGCATCAAATACATCCATATAAATCAGAAGTAATTAAAACAATACCTGTATAGCAGAATACTCAGTTTTTCTTTTCTTTAGCAGGAGCAATTGGGGTTTTCATCTTGTTAGCAGTTTGCAGAAAGAAGAGGTGTGAAAGTATATATAAAAGTGAAAAGAGTTAACCCAACAGAAAAGAAATAAGGAGGAAAATCAAGAAAGAATTATTAAAATAAGTCATATGATTGGTATGTAAATTTTGTGTTAAGTAACCATGAATAAAACGATAAAGGAATTTTTGAAAAAAGTAAGTTGTTTCAAAATCCCCAAAAAAGGATAAAATAAAAAATGTACCAGAAATTAATAATAAATTTTAGCAGCTAATTACTATAAATCATTAACCAAGATTAAAATGCTTCTTAAGAAATTGAAGATAACTGGTGAAAATGTTAAAATTTTGACGAAATTACAAATTATTGAAAATATACTCTAAACAAAATCAGTATAAACTGAAAAAAAATCCACATTAAGCTTTGAAAATTTGCTTATCGACTTTAAAGAATACTTTTCTGAATATTAAAAATTCATTTCATAATTTATATAATTTCTAAATAGTTTAGACAAAACAAATTTTAGTAGCTTGAATAGGTTTAGTAAATTTTATGAATTCAGGTTCTTCAGATTTATTTTAAATAAGCTAAATGATTTTCGGCTTATCGGCCTAGCACCTGATGCTCTAAGAGTATAATAGATTTTATGATCTCTAAAACCCTCAATTTTGCCTCAGTGCTTTAGGCTATGTTTATACAGGATCAAAACCTCTAGACATGTCAGTGAAACAACTGTTCAATTCTGAAAAACATTTCAAATTAATTCATCATTAAATGTTTTATAAAATGTAGGAATTCCATAGATTTCATCAAATATTTTCTTTAACAAAACATAAATTTAATCAAAAGGTATTTTTATGTTCTCATGGTAACAACTACTAGAAGAAAATATATATAAATAGAAAAATAAGAGGAGGAGGGAATGGGGTAAAGAAGCAGGAAGAGAAGAAAAACAATTAAATGTGTGCTTTAGTAGTACCTTTGTAACTGCATTTGACTATTCCAGCAACCCCATGAGGTATTTAAGGTAGTTATAAACTTATTTTTCAGACAGAGAAACTAAAACTGAATGAGTTTAACCTACCAAAAACCACACAGAGTCAGAATTTTAAAATGGGCTGAGTTAGAAGTTTTTTTTAAAAAAAGAACACATGGACCTTAGACCTCAATCCTAGTGTATAACTTCTACCTTAACAAACAACACCCTTTCTTTTATTTTTTTTATATAGAATCGGTATTGGGGATTTAAAAAATCCATTTTAGATTCCCTGTGGGATCTTGAAATTATAAGGCTTTGAGAAATATTGCACACTCAGTGCTCCCTGCAATTATAGTTAAACACCATAGTCTGTACTTACTAATCCCACTTTTCGAAAAGCTCTAATGGAACACCCAACTACCAAGGATGTATATGAGAAGCTTAGCCTCTGAAGCAGGCTTAGCCATGGCTCAGAGTACCAGTTCTATAGTCAGATGCCAGAGTCAGAACCCCGTTACGAACTTTGTGGCCAAGACAGGTTACTCAGCCTCCCTAAGTCTATTTCCGCATCTCCAGATGGATAAATCAAAATAGTACCAACATCGCAGGCTGTTTTGAGAATTAAATGAGTTACTCATAGAAAGAATTTAGTATGCTCTCTAATAATAAGCACTCAAAAGTATTAGCTTTTTAGCTCTGGTTTAGAAGGGAAATGCTTTTGTATTTTGTCTAGAATAGACACTAAAACCCAATACAATTTAATTCCAAAAATATACACTGTAAAGGACAGTGTATATAAAGTTCATATTGTTCCAAAAACAAGTAGGTAAATTTTTATTAATACCCATGTCACACCGTGCCCCATTCAAGCACATGGAGCATATTATATGATGATATTGGATTATAGGTTTTCTGTTATGTAAGAGCATTTGTGTGTGTGATTATAGACATTCCTTTTCTCTAATCCCATCTGCAGTATAGTCTGGACAGTGTCATCAGTGACATAGCTCAGAATTGAGTCCAGATGGAAGCAAAAACATTTTTTTACTAGTCTACTGCAGGCAATATCATAAGAGAAACATTTTTAATGTGAGATGAAGATAGATAGGAGATTCCTTTAAGACTAAACCAAGCTTAGATACTTTGCAATACAAATTTCACTGTTCTTTTTATGTCCTACCTTTCCAGTTATTACAAAAGATCTAATTCCTAAGCTTAGTAAAGACAGCATTATTAAAAATAAATAAATAACAACTCTGTGTTATCATCCTCATGTCATCATCAATGGGAGATGAAAAGAAAAATAAAGTGTTCCAGAGCATTGCCTATAAAACCTAAGACTGGGATTTAGTATGAACGACCATCCATGAGAATTGCCCACCAATGATAAAAATACACTAGTACTAAGAAATTTAAAAATATTTATAATGCTATTCTATCTGTGATAGAACACACATTTAATTCTTCTCCCCATTCTTATTACCTCATTAAACTTCAGCTGATTCTTAAGCAATGTGATAAACTGATTATTGTTTACCTCTGCTTCCTGAGTACATGCAAGAGTACATTCCTAGCCCCCTAGTAATTAGACAGGGCCATGGTTCTGGCTGGTAAGCTACAAGCAGAAGTGGTATGCTTAAATCCCTGACCAAACCATTTAATTGCAGGTGCAAAATGTTTGCTTTCTCTCTCTGTCTGTCTGTCTTTCTCTGTCTCTGTCTCTCTGTCTCTCTGTCTCTCTGTCTCTCTGTCTCTCTGTCTCTCTGTCTCTCTGTCTCTCTCTCTCTCTCTCTCTCTCTCTCTCTCTCTCTCTCTCTCTCTCTCTCTCTCTCTCTGTGCCCCACTCTCTCTCTCTCTCCTCCTTACCCTCTCTATAACTTTGAGAGAAAAGCTGAACAATGCTGGAGCTTCTGGTAGCCAAAGTCCATATGAAGCACAGTCTCCCACAAACCCACATGGGACTATAGCATAAATCACTTTTGTTAAGCCACTGAGGTTTCATAATCATTACTTCAGTATAAGCCAAACAATCCTGCCTAAAACAAGCAAGAATCAATATTTGTCTGCCAGATTCCTGGAATGGCTGTTGAATTCTTCTCATTTTACTATTATTAGTGAGAAATGAAACCATCTACACCCATACGGTTTACTATCCTTGATAATATAAAACTATTCTTGGACTAGCTTCATCAACATGACTTTATTGCTCCAGGAGGAAAGTTACAGGATCCTACCAGGCCTAGAGAGCAATTCTTTGGAGATAAAAACACTAATTTATTATCTAATGTGTTCAAGTCTATTAACTATAATGTGGGAAGGTTTTACAATTTTGTTGAAATATTTGGGAAGTGTGACAGAAACTTCTAAGGGTCCCACAGTATTCTTCCTCATGTTCTTACTCACATGGCTTCTTGAAATAAAAGGGAAAATGTTCCCTAGCTTCCTTTGCAGCTAGGGGCAGCTCTGGACAATGGAATGTAAGTGGACACACTGTTTGAAATTCCTGGGAAGTATCCTCAAAGAAAGAAGGTATGCTCTTATATCTTTGTCCTGCTTCTGGATGTAATGTGGGAAAATACATGAAGCTTGAGTAGCTATCTTGAATCAGAAGGTAGAAGTCTATATTGAAGATAGAAGAGCAGTAAAGTGAAAGAAGCCTTAAACACTGATAATTACGATGCTGCCGTAACACCTTGAACTGCTCACCTCTGTTTTCTAAGGGATAAATAAACTACCTTATTTAAGCCACTAAGGTTTTTTTTTTTCTTTTTGTCACTCTAACTGAATATGACCTTGAATATAATTGGAAGAAATAAATACAAAGAAAACTAAGCAAATGAAAATATGAAGAAATTATTAATTCCAGGGAAAACAAAAGTTGTATTAAAAGAGCAAATATCTTCAGAATGTATTATTTCACTTAGCAATAACATATGAGTATAATGTCATGAGAAAGTAAAAAAAAAAAAACTGAATGTTGATTTGTGGTATAACTATTTGGGAAGGGAAAAAAGGTGGTATTATTAGAAAAGTAAACCTTCATCTACTTTAGTAAGTAGTCAATATATAATACTTAAAATTGATAAGTGAATAAATATCAATATAAGTATACTTTTTAAGTATGTAGATAAATGCCAGAATAAACTGTTATATGAATTGAAAGTGCTGACCAGTGGCTGCCACTAGTAGAGAAGCTAAGTGAGGGTAGGGGGTGGGAAGGGTGACCTGGTAGGGAGCTGCTGTTTTTTTGTTATAAATTTTAAAGCATATTTTGTTTTTAAATGCTGCGCATTTATCTCTTTGATAAAAATTTAAGTAATTTTTATTTGCTCTGTTGGATCAGTTTGTCTACCTGACTTAGATGCAGCTTTAATTAAGAGTAAAATGCACTTTAATTAAGGGTAAAATGTCATCCTGGTTGGTGAAATTATAGACGCGAGTATTAATTTGTCACTTAATCTCTGTAATGGCACAATATTTAGGACATAGGTGACTTGATTCAATATTTGTGTTTGACAATCAGGAAAATACTTCCTCTCCCATCATTTCAGAAAAATATTATCTGTACCATCCCTTAAGACTCCACAGAGAAAACTGCATAAACTTGTTCAATAATAATTGTTATCTTCCATACTACTCTGTAGGCATCATGAGGGCTGGGATTGTGTTTGGTTTTCCAACTGTATCTTCAGCTCAGTGTATGACACATAGTAATTGCTCAATGAGAACTTAATAATTGAATAAAATCATTTGAGGGCCTAATGTCTAGTTAACTTCCTATCATCTTCCAATGATCCATGTACAATTTTTACTTTCTTAGTAGAACATTTCCTTTCTTATTAATGCTCTAAAAAAAATAATCATAGGCAGGATTCCGGCAAGAGGAGAGGCATTCCAGAGGGATGGATCAGTGATATCCAAAACAGAGAAATGAAACAGTGCTTAGCATCTGACAAAGTAAAGGAGGTAGGAGGTCAAGAGATTGATCTTGGCTCAGCTCCATATACTTTCAACAACTCGGAATGGTAACCTAAAGCTCAGACACTTTTATTAAATTGCTCAGGCTGCATACCCAGTTTCTCTAGTGTCCACGGCAAGGAACTAGTAATTTTTCATCATATACAGATATAGATTAAAATAAATGTATGTATACTCACATGTAATTCTGCAAAAATGAACCACATTATTGGTCTTTAGAGGACTGTGGTAAACTAATGACATGAAGTTCTTTTTACATCATTTTATATTAGGCTTGTTGTTCAAAGAGTGATTCGAAAAACAATCTCTTTCTGAAACTTATTTAGTGTCTAAAAAACTTTGGACAAAAGGCATGATATATAAACTCAGCAATAAATAGATCAATAAATCAGAGATGTCATGATGTCTTCCTGCAGGAATGCTAGATTAAAGCAGAAACCAGTTATTTAGAAATCATAGACCTTGCTTAAGAAATGAGAAGTTTGAGCAAGTTCTCATGAGTTCAGTATTTCTTTTCTGCCCAGAAGATGCTAGCAATGCACACTGCCTGGGCCACAAGCGTTCATATTACAATTAGGGTCTCCCTTATCCACTCTCATCAGTAGCACTGGTACAAGGGCTGGAGAAATGAAATACCATGTGCTTATGGAATCCTTTCTCTATGTGACTGTTTTTGTATTTGACAAGTAAATTGCAAGCTCTCAAAACTTTTTTAAAATATAAATTAGTTCCTATAATACATATCAAAAAATGTAATGATTATCAAGATTGAGAAATAAGGTTAAAATTATTTTTTTAAAAAACGGAGGGGAGGAATTTTTAAATATATCTACAAGTTACCTAACTCACTAGAAAACTGCAAGTTCTTTGATGTGAGATCCTCAATATATCAATGTTGAAGATGACATTAAAGAATTTATCTTTGAAATGGTATTTTATGACAGTATTAACATTGATTTGAATGACATTCTTTAATACTTTAATAAACTGTCAGGGAATGTAAAATTGTCCCTTATGGTATTACATGATATAATTATTGATTACATAATCTTGAAAAAATGAAAGAAAATGTACACAGACACTTTTTAGGTGGAAAGTAAGAGCTAGAAGGAGCTTGGAGATCAACTGTTAAGTCAATTTGTTAGTTCCTTGTTTATCTTACTTTTTTTTGAGAAAGTAGAAAGACACAGGCCATGAAGTCAGACACCTAGACTCAAATCCTGCCACCAGCTGTCTGTCACTTGGGTTATTTGCTCTCTCTGAATCTCAGCTTGTCAAACATACAAATGGGAAGAATAATATCTATCTCGTAGGCTTAATGTGATTATTAAAGAAAAAAACAAATAAAAAGTATTAGGTCAGGTATTCAATGAGCAAGTGTTACTATTTTGATTCCAACTCTAAATTATATTAAAATAATTCTTTGCATGAGTTTGGCTTCAATTTCTCATGCCCCTTTTCTCAAACATCCTTAACGCTCTGCTCAATCTTTCCCTTCTACAACCTTTACCCTGCTATATTATGATTGCATTTGAACTTGTTTTTATTTCAATAAAAAATGTTCTATTGTTTTCGCTGATGCTTAGAAGGAAAGATCATTAAAAGCGACAGGCTACAATAAATCCTCCTGCGATTCTTATCTCTCTTATATTTAATTACAATACAAATATTGTTATTCTTTTTTAAGCAAAGATGATCCTTTTGGAAGTAATAAGTGTGTGTGTCTACAAAGACCAATGCATGATCTACAGTCCTTTTCTCAATTATAGCTTATAGAGATCAGCCTACTTTTAAATTCCAGTTAAATCCATTTAAACCACTTACTACTTAACAATACTAAAAATATGTTCTAAATTCCTGGGGTAAGATTCAAATATGTGAGTCTGTGGTTGTTTTTTGTTAATTGTTTGCTTATTTTATGCTCCTTTCTATATTATACTTTTTACCCTAAACAAAATAAGATTCAGATTTAGAGAAAGATCCCTTTTTCAAATGCATTAGGGACCATGAGAAAAGAGATAAGAAGCTTTCAGTTCTCCCTCTATACACAATTCTCTACTGTCAATAGCAAAGAACTGCTGGGGATAAAATTAGAAGAGATAAGCTGTCAACAGAGTGAACTACACATCCCAAAGCTTACTTTTAGCAGCTGCCCTAGAAAAGCAGGATCCTTGAAGAGGTCCATTCATAGCGACCTCTAGAGTTGAAAGAGAAGGAAGAGAATTTCTCAATATCAAGCAACAAGGAAAATGGAGACATTACATTCAATTTTTAGTTGAATATTTGCTACTACCAGCAAGATTTGTACTCACAGTAGCACTCCCCACCCTTTGGAAAATAGTCAAGCGAGGTCCCGGAGGAAGTATGAGAAGGACTTACCCCAAAGGCCCCAGGGAGGAAGTAGCTTTAATCTGAAAGTCTACTTCTACTGAGTTGGAAATATGCTAAGGATAGATGTGAATGCAAATAAGTATAAGAGTGGGGGCAGAAGATAAGAGGACACTGGACGGCCTTTACAACAGAAATGCCATGTATGTTTGCATAAAAGACAGTATCTATATAAAAGCATTTGATTCTGAATAATGATTGTGATCATATTCAGTTCAGTACACCAACAATGCATGCTTTAGCCATACTCTCAGAGCTCTTACTCTCTCGGCCAGTGAGAGTTGCACATTCCAGCAAAGCCCACTGCCAGTGTGCATTCTATCATACCACCCAAGTGAGGAAATTCTTCAACGGACCATGTTTACTCCACTTGAGCCTCTCTTTCTGCCATTCTGTTTATTTTATAATCCAGAAATCCAGGTTGATCTGTGATAACTGATTAAAAGGTGTGAATATGGTAATATCAAACCAAAGTAAAGAAGAGCTTCAAGAATATTAAAATTTAAATTTCATGGTATCTCAGGCACCTTCAAAGATCTGGTAAAGGAAAGATCAAAGATATCTAGCAACTGGTGGAAATTCTTTGGCATTATCAAGAACATCGTAAAATATCACTGAGGCCTGGGGTGGTAGATTGGAAACTGCATAAATGGCTGCAGTAAGAAACTGACCAGAGGCTCAACCTGGCTCCAGGTATGTGTGAGAACCAAAGAATGACCATGTGCACTGTGTTGAGAAAAGAGTCCCTAAACCACACCATAACACCTCCGTAGGACCCTGGCTCAGCCCTGTTTCATTCCCTCAAAGCATCTCCTCACCTCCCCTACCCTCCCTGTCAATATCCCCTCCACAAAGAGACAGCTAAATTAGGAGGCTCGATTTTATCATTTGGGCCCACACCACAATGATAGACACCACCTTGTATTCACTGCCATGCAAAAATTCGTCATCCTCTACCAAGCAGCCAGAGATCCACTGCATGGCTGCATAGCAGAGACAGGAGCTTCTGAGGCATTAAATGAGGACTGAAAAGGAGAGGAAGGGAATATGCTCATATCTCTGCATCTCTGCCCAACTCGGGTCTCATTCTTTTAGAGAGAGAGCACAGGAAGGGTAGGGAGGGGTGGGTGGGAGGAAGAGTGGGAGAGGAGGGGAAAGGAAAAAGAGAGGTGGGGACTAGGGAGAGAAAGAGGAGGAGGAGGGGGGAGAAGCGAGGGGGAGAGAGAGACACAGAGAGAGAGACAGAGAGAGAGAGAGGGAAAAGAAGTCAGATGGGGGCAATAAAACAGATAACATTCTCGACAGATAGGAAATTTTGGCCGTTTTTCATCAAAAAGTTTATTTCACATTTCTAAGCTATTATATGACTATTATGTTTATATATGGATAATATCTGTAGACTACTGAATGTACTTTCAAATGTCTAATGCAATTTTAATAGTAAGTTTACAATCATTCTATTGTATATCATACTTGACTAGTTTTAGTCTAACTGTGGACTTTGGTGTTCATAAATCTTTTCATGACCATTATCCTGGTTAATAAAGAACTAACCCTGCCTTAGATTAAAGAAAATAATTACTTTACATGACACTCTATTTTTACAATTGTGTACTGGATTTTTCAAATCAGGACACAAAGCATTTCTGAAAATTTCCTTGCTTTTTTTTCTCCTGTGGCACCTACAATAGCTTGTTTTACTAGGGGGTTGGTTCCCATTTCATAAAGTACAGCATCTTTGGAAATGAAGCCCAGCACTAGGAATTTATGTTTCTAACCTCCTTTGATTTTTCCATGGAATTCTTAACTATGGAAGAATTTTTACAGCAGGAGCCACTCAGGCACTGCTTAACAAGAAAGACAACAAGTAGACTTCAATCTATTTCTGGCTTCAGCTTATCACACCGATTATCCAACCTTTGCAGAAAGCTATGTATGTGCTAAACACTAAATCAGAGTGTAAAGTTAAATGAAGCTTGAGTTCTTATGTAATTATTTTATTTATATAATTATTTTATTTACGTCATTATTTTGTGTTTTGTATTAGTGTGCATATTTTGTATTATTTATGTAATTATCTTGCTGTGATTATTTTAAAACTCGCTGAGAAAATGTATACATATATCTTTGTTTGCCTTTTTAAAGTATACGTTTATTATTTGGCATAATTATTAATAGCATCCCTTTGTTACTCTCAAAAGTTCCAAATCTCAAAACCTCAGTGGCATAAAATAGTAGTTGTACCAGACTCTTCAAGAGCACATCTTTGACCTTAGAAGGGAAATGTACCTGTGCTTCTGTTCAAATAAATATCTTTAATTTCTCCACCTAAAATATTGTTGAGGCTAAGAACCAGGGCAGATTGCATGAGAATACCTTGGAGTACACTTGAACTTTCTTAATGTATATTCAGTTATTTTGCCTTTCAAGTGATCTGCACTATCTCCTTTCCACTCCAGATATCACACAGAGCGTCATAAGCTCCTGTGGGGCTCATCCTTGAGTGTTTCACAGCCCCCTTTGAAAGAGAATTCTGTCTAGCCTGCTCTGAAGTGAAGAAAAAGATGTTTCAAAATTCTAAAGTCTTAGAACAGAAGTAGCATGTGATGTTACATAGTAATTATTGGTTCGTACCATAAATACTTTAGGAGTAGGCTTTTCTTCCAAGAGAAGTCAGTTTAGTGTGATATACTGTGACATCACAGAATAAATAAGAGGAAATGAAATTATATTTAATTCTGTTCTGTCACATTAAGTCACATAATAAATGCAAGGAGAGTTTTTATGGGAGAATTTTTTAATGATATGAGCTTTGGCTTCAGTAGAAAACATTTTCCTCTAATTTATGGCAAGTCAAAGTGGAAATCTCAACTGTTAATGAATAATTTAACTACTTTCAACAATATTTCAGACAAACAGTTTGCATCTGAAGCATACATATAAGACTAAAATTCAAAAATGCTCAGCTCTACTTTTCACACTAAATTTGCAAACTAACAAATTAGATCTCATATGCTCCTACTTAAATTAATTTTTGCCAATAAGATAAGGACTTACAAAGATGTAGCCACTCTTTTTTTTAGGATACCATTTATTAGATTATTTTGAGGAAAAATGACTAAACCAGAGAATAAGAAAGTAAAGTACATAAAGTAGAACCATACAGTTTAGAGAAAAATAGTAATATCAGAAAATAATATATAATAATTGGCTTTATCTAAAATGGTGGTGTTCTTGAATTTTATGATTTATTTGAGAAGTACCAGAGTGAGTGAAGCAATCTTATCAGAGCATATGATAACAAGTATGATGACTTATTTTTGCAGTGAAAACTAAGAGAATTGTTCTCTGAGGTAGCCCCTAAGCAGGGCTGAAATTGATATTCAGTCCCCTTGCATCACAAGAGAAAATTGATAGACATGACCACACAGCAGTCAACATTTCAGAATTAAAATATAACAACTGACAACGGTTATTATACAATCTGTTAACAATGTAGCAGGATAACACTGGTAGTGTAATAAAGTATGCTCTGAACCTGAATAGTAGATCCAGGGAGTATAGATAACCAAAATCAGGTTTTACAATCATTCTATTATATCAGGCTAGGTTAGGGTAATGCAACAAATAATCCCAAAATCTCAGTGAATTAAAGAAAAAAAGTTAATTCTCTTCATTTTCATTCTCTTAGTCATAACAAAATACAATAGACATGGTGGCTTAAGCAACAGACATTTGTTTTTCCCATTCTGGAGGATGGAAAGTCTTAGAGCAAGGTGTGGCAGAAACAGTTCCTGATGAGAAACTTTTTCCTGCCTTCAGACAGCCATGTCCTCCCTGTATCTTCATATGGCAGAGGGGGATCTCTGGTCTCTCTCTTCTTATAAGGACATCAATCTCATCCCAGAGAACCACATGACCTCATCTAAGCCTAATTACCTCCCAAGGGTCCCACCTCCAAATACCATCACATTGCAGATCGGGGCTTTAACATACGAATTATTGGTAGACATAAATATTCAGTTCATGATATTCTGCCCCTTGGCCTCCCAAAATGCAAATCTTTCTTACATGTGAAATATATTCATTCTATCCCAACCTCCCCAAAAGTTTTAACTCATCCCAGCACTAACTCTAAAGTCTGAAGTCCAAAATTTTATCTAAATATTATCTAAACCAGATATGGGTGAGATTTAAAGTACAATTTAACTTGAGGCAAAAATCCCTCTACAGCTGTGAACCTGTAGAACCACATAAGTTATGTGCTTCCAAAATACAATGATGGAACAGGCATGGGATAGACATTTTCATTCCAAAAGCGAGAAATGGGAAGGAAGGAATGATAGATCCCAAGCCAGTCTACAACTTAGCAAGGCAAATTCCATCATATTTTAAGGCTTGAGAATAATCCTCTTGGTTTGATGCTCTGCCTTCTGGACCCACTGGAATAGCAGACTTACTTCCACAGCTATGCTGGGCAGGGTCACACTCCCAAGGCTCTGCTGGGTGGTAGTTACACCTTCAAGACTCTGCCAGGTGAGCTCCTGTTCCCAAGACTCTGTCGAGCTGGCTTTGGGTGGCCTTTAGGTTCATCCCTCCCTTGCTTTGAAGAATCAATTCTGAAAATCAGCATGGCTTTTAACATCCATATTCCTATCAACATTTTCTCCATGATTATTTATGTATTCCATAAAATAGAAACTTTTTCTCCAGTTCTGTTTTCTGTCTGAGATCTCACCAGAATCACACTTAATATTTATATTTCTAGCATGCACCTCAAAACTCTTCCAGCCTCCACTTATACCCAGTTCCAAAGCTACTTCTACATTTTAGGTTTTTTTTATAGCAGCACTCCAACTTCTGAGTACCAAAATCTGTATTAGTCTGGATTCTCTATAGAAACAGAACAAATAGGAGAGGGAGAAAAAGAGAGAAAGAGAGGAAGGGAGAGATTGATTTCCTATAAAGAATTGGCTCATGTAATATGGAGACTGAGAAGTCCAAGATCTAATATCAGTAGGCTGGGGATGCAGGAGGGCCAAAGTATAAATTCCAGTTTGAGTCTGAAGGCAAGAAAAGACCAACATCCCAACTCAGAGACAGATAAGCAGAGAAAGAATTCTTTTTGCCTCAGCCTTTTTATTATATTCAGGCCTTTGGTGAACTTCATAAGGCCCACTCACATTGCAGAAGGCAATCTTCTTTACCAGTCTACTGATTCAAATGTTAGTCTCATCCAGAAACACGCTCACAGACATACCCAGAAATAATGTTTAACCAAATACCTGGGTACTCTGTGGCCCAATCAAGTTGACATATAAAATTAACGATTATACCCTTTATGGATTGGAAGGGAAGCTGGATACATCACAGTCACTCAGGGAATCTGCTGAGTGAATGAATCAGCCATCATCTAAAGGGTTACAAGTTATCATACCAGAGGAGAAAAGAGCACTCTGAGGGCTTTGCATCAACAATTATATGTGCCGGCCCAGAAGTGATACAGGTCACTTTTGCTCCCAGCCCATTGGCCAGAATTTGACGTATGACTCATCCAATTGAAATGGTGTTTCATGACTGCACAGTGCTATATTATTGTTGTTTTAGTTTGCATTTCTCCAATGACTATGAATGTAGTCATTTGATAAATCTTCTGATTTATCAAATTTGATAAATTTTTCTTTTGATAAGTTTTTGTTGATGAATCATCAAGCCTAAAAATCTTTTCATTTTGCCTTCACTTTTGAAAGTCATTTTCACTGGTTATAGAACAATAGTCTGATAGATATTTTTTTTTAGTTTTCAACACTTAAAATATGCTGCTTCAATGTCTGCTGGTATCCATTGTTTCTGATAAGAAGCATTTATGTATGACTGTCAGCGGTGACATATATCATTGTTCCCTGTACGTAGCATGTCAATTTTCTCAAGCTGCTTTCAAGACTTTCTCTGTATCTTTGGATTTCAGTAGTTTACTATGATGTTCCTAGGTGTGGCTTTATTTGCATTTATTCCTGGGATTTGATGAAATACTTGGATTTTTAAGTTTATATTTTCACCAGTTTTGGAAAAATTTTAGCCATGATGTCTTCAAATACTTTTCCGGCTCCCATTCTTTTATTTTATTTTTCCATCTGTTTCTTCAATTACATGCATTTTAGACTACTTGATATTTCCTCACGGGACACTGAGCTGGGTTTTGTTTTGTTTTGTTTTCAGTTTTTTCCCCTATTTTATTGATCTCTCCTCACTTTCACTAGCTTTTTTTTTTGCAATTTTCAATCTGATATTAAGCCCATACAGCTCAAATTTTTTATTTCAAACATGATTTTCAGTTTTACATTTTCCATTTTGTCCCCTTTGTAGTTTCCATTTCTCTGCTGAGATTCTCCATCTGTTCATTCATTATGACATATTTTTCTTCCAGCCCATGAAAATATTTATAATAGCTTTAAAAGAACTTGTCTGTTAATTCAAACATCTGAGTCATCTTGTGGTTAGTTTCTATTTACTGTTTTTATCTTGCCTGTGGGTCACATTTTCCTGTTTCTTTACATGTCAAGTGATTTTTATTCTATATTGATCATTGTCAATAATTATTTTAATATTCTGGGTTCTGTCATTTTTTTCCTGTAGAGAGTTGATTTTTGTTCTAGCACCTGAAATCTCCACTCAGTTCTGCTTTCTGCAAGGTCTGCTGCATTCCTCCATGTTTGCAAAGATCAGGGGCTAATCAAGACTTTGATGGGGTTTATATGCTGGTTTGGGGCCCTCCACTTCAAGTAGCTCCCTTATTTCCAGGAATCCTCTCCCTCACTTTTCACCTACCTTGGCAATATCGAACTCCATCTCTTGACTCCTCAAGTCAGTAATACTGCAACTTTCTGTTGAGTCAGCCATTCCATATCACTCTTAATGGAGAATGACCCTTGGCAGAACTTCATAAATGTAAAATTCACCCAGTGCAGTTCCCTAATTACACCCTAATTACAGTGTTTTAAGATAAAATAATATCTAACTTCTACTTAAATGAGTAAAAAAAAAAGTAAAAAAACAAGTTTCCTACTTTCTAGTTAAAAATATTTAAAATACATGCATTTAATTCCCACAAAGACAACAAAGGCAATAATTCTATTACATGTTAAAATTATCTTCTTCCCTTTAAAAATATACAGAAATTCTATTGTAATAACTTCTACTCTTACTTTATATGTTTATTCTAATTTCCTAGCAGAGTTCATCTTTCTATTATACCACAATATCTAGAGAATATGAAAGTTTATCAACCATATCATTCTCTAGTTGCTGAAAAATATAGTTGACATCCCTATCATGTAGCAATAATTTTTTACAGTTTATTTATTTTTATTATGGTGACATTGGTTAGCAAAATCCAGTAAGTTTCAGGTGTACAATTCAACAGTAAGGCATATATATATTGCATTTATATATATCACCACCCATAGTTAGATTTCTTTCTGTCACCACATATTTAACTCCTAGTGGTCACCAGAGGGTGGAGGAGGGGAAAGGGGAGAGGAAGATGGGGGAAAAGGAGGTCAAATAATTACTTTTTAGGTACAGAGTTATGGTAGACTTTATTGACAAGATAACCCAACTCAGTATTTACCCTCTTTCTCCCATTTCATCTCCATTGCAAGAGTTTATTAAACTAAATAGTACTCAATTGTAGTTTCCTTTGCAGCTAGAAGTGGGCCTGTAACAAAGTTTTGGTCATTGATAAAAAATTGGAATTTTGCTAAGTGACATCTAGGAAAGCATCTGTTTTCAAATATCATTAGCACAGCTTCTTTTCCTTTATTCCTATCTCGAAAATAGTCATGATGCCAGTGCCTGGAACTTGCAAGCGTGAAAGAAAGACCATAGGATAGTTCTATCATTCATGTACCACTGAACCAAAACCAGTAGCCTCACAACTCCAGAAAATTTCAGTAAGAGTACACTATTCACTTAGATTATTAATACTCAGGTTTTCCTTACCTGCAGCCAAAATTACTTCTAACTGCTATAGAAGTCATCTTCCAAAGAGCACATTTATGCCAGTTCATAACCCCAATGCCTGTTATAGTATCTGGAACATAGGATTTATTAAATCTTTGTTAAATAAATAAATATATGACCACAATTTATAGTAATATTAAGATTTAGAACCAATTTGAACTTAAGATATAACTTTGGAAGTCAACAAATTTTTGCAAGTTTTTCTCCCAATATCTTGTAATGAGATTATTGTCGATGACAATTACATGTTAACATTACTGTAACATCTTTCACAAAGGTGTTGACTTTGGGGTTGGTTTGAAATATTCCTTAAAAATACTCCCAAAATGTATAAAACATATATGCAAATGTTAGATTTGGGGACAAGCATTATTAGATGTACTACTTTCCTATAATTTTAATATCTTTGCTTTAATTTCTGTCAATTTTTAAAATTACTTCATTACAACTGTAAGGATTTAGTTTATCTCTATTAACCTCACCTTAGATACATTTTCAGGTTTTCAAACTTTTATTACCATAGCACATTATAACAATTATAAAATATTCAGAGCAAAAGATTACAATATCTAAATCTCTGAGATTTTAGATTCTGTGATTTGGAGTCCTAGAGGAACTGCATTTAACAATATTATAAGGCATATAGAAGTCAAAATCATTACGTTTTTGGAAAACATTATCTCTAAGGAGAATATTCTGTTTATTTCATTAATGTGTTTTCCATACAACTTATTTTTTTTAAATAAAATTTTTCTAGTAATATAATTTCTAATCTTGAGTGTAAATGTTCTCAAAATGAAAGTAAGAGGTTGTTAGCTTGCACTATTATCCCATAAACATTTTGGTCGAACCCCTCAGACTGGAACAGCGGGCTTCCGGGCTGAGCCGCTGCTACCTCTGCTCTGCAGGCGGGACGGTGGCCTTTCTCACACCGCAATGGGACTCGGAGAGTGAAGGGCCACGGGAAAAGCAGTGGAAAATGCAAAAAGACAAAATTATGAAACCTACCAAATACTTCTTAGAATTAGAAAACAAGCATCTTGCTTGCTTTAGTAGAAAAGTACAAGTATGTGCTGGAATGTAAGAAAAGTGGTGCGCGACCTACTGCACTCAAGCAATGTACCTGGCAGGTGCTTGCCCACGAGTACAACCAAGTGTGTCACTGCGGGATTTCAAACAGCTGAAGAAGAGCAGGAGATCAAGCTAGGACCAAAAATATTATGACCCATGAAAGGAGAGGGAAAGTGAAAGGGAGTGTCAGCCCACTTCCGAGTACGCATGTCCTAGGAAAGGAGAGATCACCGACATGCTGCCGGATCAGCTCTGCTTTCCGCAGAGCCCTCCGGAAGAGGAGCCTGAATACCACCCTGATGCCACAGCCCAAGGCGTCGGTTCCTGGGCATCTGTTTGACATTTTTATTTTAAAATCCTTAATTTTAAGAGACGTTATAAAAAATAAATTTTCATAACAAACTTGACTTTCCCAACTGAAAATCTTCAGATTACACAGAATATTCAAATCATATAATACGTAAAACAGTTCATGTTTATATCCTTGTGTTCTCTATTATTACTTAAGAATAAGGGAAAATAGGACTATATTAATAAGTTGTTATTAATGAAGTACCTTAATTGCTCATCTCAACCTATCTCAAATAAAAGTGGATTTGTTTGAAGATGTCAAAAAAAAAAATCCCTCAGTAGTTTAAATCATAGAAAGTAGTTATGGATGAACCACATCCGCTGTTTAGGCTAAAGAGCCATAAGGAGCATAACGAATAGTTTTTCTTAGTACCGTGCTACTCAGAAAAAACTGACCTCATCTTGGTGAAGTTCTGTGGTATGCCTGACACCAAGTCTTCCATTACAGTTATAAAGGCTGTGCATCAACCCTGCCTAAAATACAAAGATGTGGTTTGTAAATTATGAGAACGGCTTCAAAAGGAAACATGGAGATAACCGAGTCTAAGGGCTTCATAAAAAGTATAATGAAGACACCTATGTATTAGCAACAAAATAGTTTGGAAAAGTATGAACACTTTCCTGAGATAGCAGAGTTAGGGATTCCACCTTCCTAGGCTCTGAATGAGTCAAATAGTTCTAGGGTTGGAGAAGTTTAATAACTTGGTTTTTAATCCTCAATACTTGGCAATAGACAATTTAGATATAGATTGATATAAATGTGAGTATAAATATATAGATACCTGTGGTTAAGGTATCTTAATCAAAGAAAAAATTATTTAGCCAAAAATCTATAATCCTAACCTATGGCTATTCAATTTTATGTCAAGGAGCCAGAGTTATTTCTTATATAATAATTCAGCATTCTAATGTTATCTTCTCCTGTCAGATGGACAACTTATACAATGTAGAAAGTGTTCATTTCTTTCATAAGTAAAATTTTTACTTATTTTTATTCTGTCTTGTGAATTTAATCTCACATGTCTGAAATAACAAGATTTGGGGGATGAACGAAGTTCAGAAGTCTGAGATAGAGTGTGAGTTTCTTTATACAAAAATTATTCTATATTCCAAATAATTAGCATCATTCTACCCTTAAAATTTTGGGGAAATATTCATTCAGTAATCCCAAGCCACAAAAAAGAAACACAAAGCAAAAAAAGAAAATAATGGTAATATAACCCACCCTGACAATACAGGACACTGGGAACTGGCCATATAATTTCTTGTCTTCAGAAAGTCTAAAAAGTTTAAAAAAAAAAAAAAAATGTCTAGCAAAGTGAAAAAGGCCTCATTTCAAGGAGAATCCAAAGAAAGCATTCATTAAACATAAACACTTTTATAATCTGCTTTTTTTTTTTTTAATGGATCATTACAAAGATAAATAAGAGATTCTGGAGACATTATTGATGATTGCAGATCAGATTTCCTACTTGCAAACATTACATTTTTTGTCTCTTGGCCAAACTTACAGATTTAGCCATTTTTTGAATGGGCCCCTCAAATTATAAGGTTTTCATAAACTGTAAAACTGTATCTTTAACAAAAATACTACATAAGAAAAATAGTTGGATTTGGGCACAACTCTCCTATTCTTACACTGTGCTAAATTTTGATGTGCATAATAACTAAAATGGCTGGGAACTGAAAACACTGCCTTTTATTTCACCTTCACGCAAAGGTGAGAATGTCATCTATTCAGGCATCAATATTGATTAAGGCCTTAATTTTCACAAGAGGACTTTATTTTATCTTTGGACTGATTATGCCCTTAATAAGTAAGGTAGCTATTCCAGAGAATAACCAATGAACACAACTTTGGAAATTCACTTGCTAATACTTATTATAAACCATTTGGGAAAATAATATTTATAGTCATTAGAAACAATATTACCATAGTAGCTCTCATGTCCTATCTTCATCCCTAATATCAGTTTTTACTTAAAGAAATAGTTGATTCCATGACTAGGGCAGGGGTAGTCTGAGACATATTGTGACAGGAAGCAAGAAGCTTCCAAAGATTAATGGGGTTGGTCAAAAGGATATCAGAACTAGTATAAAAGGGGTCACCCTGGCAAAAGTTGCGAACATTTGAGCAATACACAGAATAATAGTTCCGGTAAATTAATATGCATGGATTTCCTAGAAACCATGAACACAAAATTATACTCAGAAAAAAGTGAACACTAGGAAATCCAGTTCTCCTTGTATAAGGTGTCTATTAAGCCAACCTCATAGTCTCAAAATTAGTAGCATGAAAGAATTAAGTAAATATCTGATTTTCTAATACAAACTATACTTTAAGGTAACTAAATAGACCAGTTGGACCCATTCTCCTATGTTCTGGAGGAATGCCAGCAAATAAATATCAAATGATAGAAAAATATATTAACTCATTTAAATATTATCAATCATTTAAGGATTGTCATTAAAACCATGAGATAAATGGTTGTTGGAGAACAGGACATTTATACAGTAACAAAGCAACACCCTCCTGATTATTTTAATAATTCAATGAGAAACCATATCTGCACAAAGGAGGGATCAGGATTTCATCACTCTTATCCACAGGTCAGTCTGAGCACTGCCAAGAGTGGGGTAACCAGATATAATGTGTTTTCTGATTTGATGCAACATGAAAGATATAACATTAACCATGGTACATTTTAGCCCACATGGTTTAATTGGAATTCATTCCAATTTATTAAGGAATATTAAGTGTTTTTCTTTAAACGAACAGCTAGATAAATCTAGAAGATAAGATATTTTGTAGGGCTACTAGCACAGTCTGTTCAGCAAGGGAGTGTCATGAGAAAAAGCTTTGTTCTGGATTAACAAAATTTAAACAACATAATAACCAGATTCGATGCATGGCCCTGTCTTGGATTCTGGTTTCAATAAACCAGTTATATAAAGGACATGTGGGAATGTTGAATATGGACTGGTTATTAGAAGAAATAAAATTTTGTTGATATGAAAATGTAAATATTTTAACTAACAATTTAACTAAAGAAAGCAATGTACAAAGTATGATACAAAGTATATTATGTATGATACGACCTTCTGCAAAGCACACACTATGATCATTTTTTCTGAGTAGAGATAAAATGATTTCTTTCTTATTCTTATTTACTTGTATCTTTTTTTTTTTACAATATGCATATTCTGCTTTTGTAATAACATGGTTATTTTTAATTAGAAAATATTTATGGCCCTAAGAATATGTAGTCCATTTATATATGCTGTAACTAGTTGGTCTGCCTAACCTTTCCCTTGAAACAGGCCATATTATCTCAGAACTAAATATTTGGACCAAATAATTTTGTGCCCACTCCCAGCTCTGGCAACAGAATGACTTTCACTGAATGATGAGGCTAAATAATGTATTCCAAAGCATATATTCAAACACTACAAAAAGTAACTAAATCAATTATGATATCATTGGGATTTTAGTCTATTTATGAATATTCTTGGGAGAAAATGCTCTCCAGTCTCGGTATCAGAACTATGTTTCTCATGATTCATTAGCTGGTTTCTTTATTATAACACTGAGTTTTATAATTATCTTTCACTTTTTCTTTGACGTCTAGAAAACAGAACTAAAATCTTAGTCATATTCCACCCACTCTTTAGGATGGTGTGTTATATATTTCTGGGCATCGATCTTGCCTCTGTCTTTATTTATTTCTTATCCAGCTTTTCTCTTTGCCCAGACTTGTTCAGTTGTTTGATTTTCAAACTTCACATGTTAGTTTAATTAAGATCTTTTACAAAATTTTCTGAGGTGTTGATTAATTAATTAAGACTGACAGAAGGGAAAAAAAAAGAAGAAATATCGTAGCCAAATCATTCTGGCTCAATAACCTCAGTCCTATTTCTGATCCATTCTGGTCATAAGAAAGTTACTTCCTTGGCCTTCATTCAGCTTGTCAGCCCCCTGTTGGAATATCTTCAGCACTACAATGTAAAAATGATTCCCTAAACGTTCACTGAAAGCCAACATTGTGGAAACAGCCATCTGAAGACGTTTTCTGCGTGATCAGTAAGGCTGCTGTTGAAGACGCTGCTTGTTATGTTCTTCAATAACACAGTCAGAGAACTCAACATTTTCTTTTCATTGCTACCTAGGGAGTTTCTGTGAGAGTCTGCTTCAGAAAAAGATTTCCATCAACTAAAAACTGCTTTTTCCTTGCCAGGAATCATAATACATACATCACCAAAATTGGATCTAAAGATAAGTGCTTCAGTCCAGTTTCACAAGTCTCAATCTAAACATTCCCTATTTATCATCAGCTTTCAGCATTGCCACAGAGCCACTTTGGCAGCCAGAGGACATGATCTGGGAATCAAACTAAATTTTCAAAAGAACTAATATGTGGAAAGTCTTACCTTTGCAATAAATGCCGACTTCAAAATGATCATCATACAATGAAACCATAGTACTAAGAGAAATGGTGAATACAACAAAAACTGATTTATAAACCCTCAGCTGGAACTTGGAAGCTGAATCTTACAGTTGGGTAAATAATGGAGAATGAGGTAATGAAGTTTTCTATCCAGTGTGTTTAAAAATTAATAAAACTGCTCATGTGAAAATCTAAAAAAAAATTAGAAACTCATCAACTAAAAAAGACAAAATATAAATAGAAGAAATAGGACACTTAATAAACTATTAGGGCACACTACTGAATAAACTATTTCTTTGTAATCACTGTGTAAAAGGTTTAAATTAAATTAATGATAAAGAGCACTGGCTTTGGGGATAAAAAGACATGGGTTTAAATGCTGGTTTGTCATTTGCTACCTATGTGACCTTAAGCAAATTAATTAGCTTCTTTTAACCCATTTTCTACATTTGACATTTGTAGTTAGTAATATTCCTACCTGGGAGAGGTTTTGTGATGTTTAAATAAAATAATGCATGAAAATTGCTTAGTCCAGTGGCTGGAATGTAGCACATGCTTAGTAAATGATATTGTGTGGTGGTGATTGTAATGATCACTAAAAGATTATTGAATTTCTAACATCATGAAATTCCAGGGTATTTATTTTCATTGTGAACCCAAAACTTCTTCCCTTTGATAACTGTTCCATAAAAGAATATTATATCTATATCTGAAATCATTATGAAAACAAGCAAAAATAAAATCTGAAATCATTATGAAAACAAGCATAAAAACACAAACCAGCAAAACTGAATGTTACAGAAAATAATTAACCACTTAAGAGAAAATTTTATAAGACACATGAAAGAAATACTAGAAATGGAACAAATGGCAAATGTAATCATGAAGAAATGACAGATGTTTTCTGAATGCTTTGATATTATATGGTTGTTTCATAAGTATTTGAAAGATACATGGGATTCTGTGTATAATATGTATTTTATCTGCCTAGGTTAAAATATTCCTCTAGAATAGAAGTTACAGGACCAGATCTTCTATTTCTAGGCTGTATGTTACTTTTCTCCTAATTTCTAGCTGGTAAACACACCAGTGCTTGCGCGCGCACGCGCGCGCGCGCGCACACACACACACACACACACACACACACACACACAGAATGGAGCTCTTACCAAGGAAGTTCAACAAGATGCATTTAGCTAATGGTAAAATTTTCTAATTCAAGAAACACTACAATGGTTCTAATTTCTCCTTAGTCATAGTTCAATTTTCTAATTTCAGATTAAGAACTATAGGAAGGATTGACAGGCATTTCCAGTTTCAAAAATAATATTTTGCTGAACAGATAAAAACAACGCCATTCAGTGAGATAGTGAAGACTGAGCGGGGGAACAACTTTGTAAGTTAATCAAGAATTCTGAATTTTATTTTGAACATGTCAACTTGGGGATCCAATTAGTTTTAATTCTGTTTCAAACATGTTAATTTAGAGATCCTATTAGTTATTCATGTGTGGTTCTGAAATAGGCAATTGCATAGGAATTCAAACCTTAGGTGAACGGTCTAGGCAGGAGATATAAATCTGAGAGTTTTCAGCATATAATAACAGCTAATATTTATTGAGTGCTTAATACAAGCTAGGCACTGTTAATATAATCCTCCCAATAATCCCATAATTAAAGTCCTGTTATCCTCATTATATGGGTAGAGAAACTGAGATACAAAGAAGTCAAGTATTCTGCCCAAGATCACACAGCAGGCAAGTGGTCGTAGAAGGATGTGTGTGCAGACAGTATGGCTCTTCAGCTCACGCTCTTATCCTCTACTTTTTACTAGTATTCACAGACTCAGGACTTTATAAGAGATGATATAAGGATGTAAAGATAAAGTTTGAATGTATAGCCCAGAAACATGTCCCAGGTTGGGTGGAAAAGAACAGAACTTTGAATAAAACTGAGAAGCCGTGGGGTCATATAAGGATTTTTTTAAAAAATGCTTCAAAAAGAGGAGAATAGTTCAACTGGGTTGAATGCTACTGTGAGGTTGAGAAACATGAACCCCAAGCAGGGGCCACTGAATTTGGCTACATGGAGATATTAACTTCATCAGGAGCAATCTTGATCTCTGTGAGATGTGAGATCAGATACCTTATTGGAAAGGACTGAAAATGAATGGGAGGTCAGGAAGTGAGGATAATAATTGCAGAATACTATTTGAGAAGTTTGACCATGAATGGGAACAGAGAGAGGGTGTTTGTTGGAAGCCGTTTATTATTGAAGCTTTTTGGGAGAGTGGGTAATGGGAGGAACAGGATTCTGAGAGAATGAGAAAAGAATAAGTAGAAGAATTAGGTGTTTTCAAAGGAGGACCACTTCCTTCATGGAAATAGGAAGGCAGAAAGAGGAATGGCTGCAGATGCACTAAAGAGAAATGATTTGGTGGAGGGAAGATGAGAGAGTTTCCATATTAATTTGTATTGCCTCAATTAAGTGTGAGCTGAGATCATCCACTGAGAGAGTGAAAGAGTGTGGGATATAGGGGAAAAAAAGAAGAAAATGTAATAAGTCATCTTCCTGAGTGGAAAAAAAAACCTCAATAAAGAATAATATTGATTGCTGGGCAGGGCTTAGGGCCAGTTTGAAGGCTATAATCATGAATTCAAAGAGAAACCAATAATCCTAGTTATGTGATTTTCTCCAGCATTGTTTACCTGTTCTGGAGCAAGCAGGGAAAACGAGGATGATGACAATGATAATGATACTCATCAAGAATTTACTGTGTGCCACTTTTATAAATGTTTTCCATGTAATGAATTTTAATCCTAAATGGGAACACTGCAAATAAAATATTAAAGAGGGAGGAGAAAGTTGAATGGTTCGTGCAACCAAGTGACTATAATTGTAGATCAGCAGTGAAAGGTGGTCACAGAATCAGCAGATAACAATTACTTCAAATGAGCTAGGAGAAATTATTTGGAAAGCGCCATGGGAAAGCAAGGAAACTATTGCCCCACTTTCTGGTCCTGTGACACATAGCTTCAGGGAAAGCATTGTCCTCCAGAACAGCCAGATTTTAATTTAATAAGGAAGTAGAAAGAGCATTCGGAGCAAGTGTCAAGGATGCATTGTGGGTAGGTAAACACAAATGGAAAGTTCCAGAAGGCACATACACGGGTTTAGGAGAATGGGAAGAAAAGGAGATCAGATTCAATTTAATGATGGCTAGAGTACAGTAGAAAGGAAAGTCTGGGTGATAATGTTTGACAAGGATGTTTGGACCTGTGGGTATAACTGAACCAAACGTGGATGTGAGGAATAATGGAGCTGGTTGTGAATGTATCTCAGAGGACCAGTAGAACTAGGTTCTAGCATCCGATATGGAATGCTCAGCTTGATAGCTATACCATAAGTCTGAGTTTGATCCAAAAAATATTTTAGAATTTTAAGCATTAAGAGATTTAATTCTGGGAATTCGAGACTTACAAAACTGTTGAAAGGCATGGGAAGTGTAGGAATTGCAGGGAGACAGCACTGATCGTATCAGTGACCTATCACAATGAACGAGATAATTCTCAGGACACCAAACTTCAAGATACCCATTACTTCCTCATTAAAATAGTGCCTTTACTTCTCCCCAACTCTCAGATCTAATGTAACTGCCACTCACTGACAGAATTTAATAGGAAACTTACTGACAGGGAGTATGGAAAACGTAGCCTCCAAGATTCCAGTCCCTGGATACAGAGGATATCGCAAATGACATGACATGACTGACATGACCTCTTTCTCCCTCCCTCCCTCTCTCTCCTGGAATAACTTTCCCTATGATAACTCATATTACTTTTTTAAATTGATTGCTTCTTAAGTATCTCTCCATAATAGCAAGAGCCTGGGGCTCTGTTAGGACAAAGACCATATCTTCCTTTTTCTTATTGTGACCTCAGTGCCTTTCACACCACAAGTCCTTAACAAATCTCTGTGGAAGAAAGGAAATGGTTTTGTGCAAATCTCTGTGGAAGAAAGGAAATGGTTTTGTGCATTTTGTTCACTCCAAATTCATATGTTGGAGCACTAACCCCTAATATAACTATATTTAGAGATAAGACCTTTAAAGAAGTAATTACAGCTAAATGAATCAAAAGGATGGAGCCCTAATTCAATAGAACTAGTGTCCTTTTAAGAAGAGGACTAGACACTGGGGACAGGCATACATGGAGGAAAGGCCATGGGAGGAAACAGCAAGATGGCAGTCATCTGCAAGCCAAGGAGAGAGGATTCAGGAGAAATCAAACCCAAGGACGCCTTAATCTTGGAATCCCAGTCTCCACAACTGCAAGAAAGTAAATTTCTATTGTTTAATCTACCCAGTCTGTGGTATTTTTTTTTTTTTTTTGTGGCAACCCTAGCAAACTAACACTGATAGGGAAAGGGGAAAAAAGGGAGGAAGATAATAGGACCTCTTTTTATTTCTTGATTAGAGTTTCATTGATGTAATATAGTTTGTTTTTAAAATCCACACATCTGGAACACATCATTTACCTCGTTTGTAAGGATTTCCTGATATATTTATTTATATTGCTTTTGTTTATATTACCATTGATGTGAAACTAAACTGTAAGAAAGTACACTGCCTATATCAAGAAAAAGTGACAGCTCTTTTCCCTTTTTAAAATAATTTCACAGAGTAGTAGATCCTTAAAATTTCCAATTGGGAGAAAAAATAAAAATCTTTTCCCATCCTGGTCTCTCCTACATGACCCATCCCCAAAACAAATAAAAATCAATCTATTGAATACACTAAACCTTCCACGTTCCAGGCCAGAGTTAAAGTTTTCCAAGAAGAAGCTTTTAATAATTCTTGTTAAAATTTGACAAGACCAACTTTTTCTTCTTCTAAGCACTGTGTTCTTTAACAGGGCAGTCTGCGTTCGCACTGTCCAATGTGGTAGCTACTAACTGCATGCAGCTATTTAAATTTAAACTTAAACCAATTAAATTAAGTGAAGTTTAAGATTCACTTTCTCAGTCTTACTAACAACATTTCAAATGCTCAATAGTCACATGTACCTAATGGCTATTATATTGGGGAGCATGAAACAGAATATTTTCATCATGGCAGGAAGTTCTACTAGATGGTACTGGTCTAGATCAACAGTTAAACACGGGGAAATACCTTTGAGGGTAAGAATTTCAAACGGGTAGACTGATAATCTATTGAGAGATATGCTCAGTATTAGCCTTGTCACTCCTTTCCTTTCTCACCCCCTTTGTCAGTGAGAAAGGCTTTTGCTACACATACTAGAAAACTCAATTCAAACTGACAAGCAATAACAAATTTTATTTACTCACAGAACCTGAAAATTCAAACGTAGTTTAGGCATGGTTTAATCAGGGTGCTAATTCTTTCACAGTCTCCTATTAACAGCTCAACCCTTAGCCTAGTTCCTCTCAATATTTACAAATGGCTTCAGCGTTTCCTGGCCTATACTCCACATTATTCAGAGAAAGAGATTATCTCTCCAGCCCACCTTAGAATAGATATTCTTTATTTCACTTATTTCACTCTGCTTGGCCAAATATTAAGCAACGACAATGTCTAGGTAAATAACATGAACTGATAATCACAGGATTAGTTACTGATCCAATCATCATGGCATCTGTACCATACTAGGCAGATTTGCTTAGAACTGTGAGGACTCACTCGGGGAACTGTGATGAACTCAAACCCACCTCCCTACTCTCTTCAAAAAATTAAAGTTTTTTTAAAAAGCACAGCTGCTATGCAATAGAGGTAGGTAGTCCTCCAAATGAAACTATGTGCTGTTGAAAAGGGAAAAATGGATGTTGGGCAGGCACCCAACATATGTGCCCTTATATCCTCATATAACATAAATTTCTAGAGGTTTAAAACTAAATCCAAAAGTTATCTTCACCTTTACTTTTAAGAGATATATTAAATCCAAAACTACAAAAAGGACAGAGATTTTACCCTACTTATAAGCTTACAAGTTAGCCTGCCATGGGCATGTGTGTGTGTGTGTGTGTGTGTGTGTGTGTGTACACATGCACGTGTGTGTGCTAACAGAAACACCAGACCTGTGGATCAGAGAACAGACTATTTATTACTCACAGCAAAATGAGCAGCCAAAGTAGCACCTTGCATTGGCTCTCCATGCCCCAATTCCCCAAGGGAGACACAATGGGGACCAGATGTTCATCTGCACATGCCCCAGGGTTTGCGCCATAGGAAAGGATCCTTGAAATTATGAGACTTATAGCTTATATCACGTAGCTGAGATATCTTCTCCTATGCCTTTCTGCAGAGAAAAAGAGAGAATTTGATAATCCTGGAAGACAAGCTAATGTCTCTCCAGGGAAAATAAGTTTTCATATACCTCTGGAGCAATTTACAACCTCTAGCTTCCAAGCCCTTTGCTATTCAAACATGCCCCTTGCTCAAAGAGCTCAGACCGTGCATAAATGTGAGACTTTTCATTGAGAATTGCCTTCCAAAATGTTATTAGCAAATTAACCTCCATGAGGCATCCCCACAACTAAGTTTAAGACTTTCCTAAAACATTTACTACAACAACATTATTAAGTTTCTTTTAATTTTGCCATTCTGATAAGGTAAAATTTTATTTAAAATTTTTATTAAAACAAAAATTTTGCATTTTTTCTTTTTGTTGAACTGCCAGTTTTTGTTTGTTACCCATTTTTCTAGTGTGCTAATTGTCATTTAGTATTGATTTACAGAATTTTTAGTAATCTTTCCCTGGCATCTTCTAAAAGCACACTCTGGAGAATAGGTTTAAAGTAGGCCTGACTTATTCAGGAATATGATCTTAGCAAAGATGAGGGACAGGAGAGTACTTGTAGAAGAAGGGAGGGTCAATACAAAGATTGATTTTCAAGTTGTAACAGAGAAATTCACAGGCTTTCTGAGAAATCTTATACGATATGTCTCAGAAAGGAAGGGTAAAGCATTTATCTCTGGACTCCTGTGCCCCACTGGTCGCGAGTTGACATGCTGAGTGTGAATTCTCCCATACTTCCTGGCATCTGTGTATGCTTGAGTGCTAGATGGTTCCTATGGGTCCCCAAACCTCAGTGTCAGCAAAGCCCTAGGGCAAAAAGAGAGGTGCTCACAACATAGGTCCGGGGTGAGTCTATGTCTGAATGCACTTGCCAGAAAGCAGTCAAAGCCAGTCTAAAACTGGTCACCATAGTCATGGTCATACTGTGAGATAAGTCTGAAAGGATGTGAAACTATGCACAGGAAGTGCTCAGTACCACTTGGGTATACTACTTGTACCCCTAAGGTCCTCCCAGATCCATTTTATCATTGAGTTCCCAATAAGACAGAACTTCTTCCCAGTTTCTTTATCAATAAATGTCTGTTCTTTACATTCTTGTCCCCTTATTCCAGGATTTAAATTAGGGTGAGAAAAGTCTCCCAATAACTTCTCTGGAATTCCACTATCGAGGTTCTAACTCAGCATCATGGATGGATAAGGATGTTCAATGAATATCAATCTGAATTTCTGGCAAAGATTTCAGTGGTTTCTGGAATACATTTCCAGAAGATATCATTTTCTTCAAGGTTTCTCTGTGTCTTCTGTATCTGGATAATAGATCATACTTATTAGAGTTCATTTGTACAAATAACAAATAACTTTTAGAGATCCTGAATGTACTCTCAGACAGCAATAAAGCCTCATAAATAAGTTTGAAGAAAGGCCTAACATGCTGTTTTTACTGTTTGTTTATAAGTTAGTTTCAATTTCAAGATTCAAAGGAGTGGAACATAAAAATGTAATTGCCATTGACAAAAATTGTGTACACCCTTTGGAATGAAGCTCTACCCTAAGCCATTTTCTACAATAACTCAATCAACAGTTAGAATCACCAAATGCCTCAGTACCGGAGTAAAGACCATCTAGTCCCTGAACTAAATTGAGAAAACATTTGGAGAAGCAAAATGAAGTCAAATCTGGAGTCATTCAATTAATTCTTGTTTGATATGGACCCTGGGAAATCTTTAAACATTAAATGCAAAGATTTACTTTAGGGTAAGGCAGCTTATCTGGGCCTGAATTCAAGAGGTAAGACCCTTTAAGATCCTTACGGTAATGTAATATTTTCTTTATAAAACTAAATTTAATAGGTATTGGCAAAAATCAACCAGGATCACACTAGATTTCTCATTTCACACAGGATCACACTAGATTTCTCTGGGATTTCTCATCACATTCGTTCCCATTTTACAATAGCCCAGGAAAATATAGTTGTCTTTGGTTGGTTTACATGGGTTCTCCTTTCTTATCTGGGCATTTGAAATATAGTTCATGGGTCTGGATGAGCATCCTAAACTTTTGTTATAAATCAAGTATCTATCCACAACCCAGACAGAGGTCCTCTGAGGCTCACCTGGAGCCATCCACATGTCCAGGAACAGACTCAAATAAAGCACCAAGTAGGACCAGAAACAAAGGAGAAAAATGCCATCTTTTTTCACCAGAATATGGATGTGCAACTTAATTTTCCTACAACTTACTCCTTAGGTCTTCACTAATTCCTCCCTAATACTAAAGTAGAGAGCTAATTCAGTCGCCACAATTACACTACAGAAAGGGTGTTCTGGGAAAAAGCTCTATCCCTAATTCAACATCAGCACCCATGTCTTCAAAGCTACCTACCCTAATACCTACACACACAAAGCATTTTACCTTCCCTTTCATATTAAGCTGCTTTGGAAAACTAAAACAAAATGGAACAGAACAAATGACAGTAAAAATGAAACATGTGGGAGTGGAGTACTTTGTATCGCTGGTGCCATCAACACCCAGGTATTGATTTTTACCTGCTCATTTATATGGTGCTGGAAAGAGCTGGGTGTATGTATAGGCAAAACCTAGGCATTGAATGTTACTGTT
>NW_011889203.1:590353-612925 GCF_000151845.1 Pteropus vampyrus | reverse complement strand
GGGAAATACCTTTGAGGGTAAGAATTTCAAACGGGTAGACTGATAATCTATTGAGAGATATGCTCAGTATTAGCCTTGTCACTCCTTTCCTTTCTCACCCCCTTTGTCAGTGAGAAAGGCTTTTGCTACACATACTAGAAAACTCAATTCAAACTGACAAGCAATAACAAATTTTATTTACTCACAGAACCTGAAAATTCAAACGTAGTTTAGGCATGGTTTAATCAGGGTGCTAATTCTTTCACAGTCTCCTATTAACAGCTCAACCCTTAGCCTAGTTCCTCTCAATATTTACAAATGGCTTCAGCGTTTCCTGGCCTATACTCCACATTATTCAGAGAAAGAGATTGTCTCTCCAGCCCACCTTAGAATAGATATTCTTTATTTCACTTATTTCACTCTGCTTGGCCAAATATTAAGCAACAACAATGTCTAGGTAAATAACATGAACTGATAGTCACAGGATTAGTTACTGATCCAATCATCATGGCATCTGTACCATACTAGGCAGATTTGCTTAGAACTGTGAGGACTCACTCGGGGAACTGTGATGAACTCAAACCCACCTCCCTACTCTCTTCAAAAAATTAAAGTTTTTTTAAAAAGCACAGCTGCTATGCAATAGAGGTAGGTAGTCCTCCAAATGAAACTATGTGCTGTTGCAAAGGGAAAAATGGATGTTGGGCAGGCACCCAACATATGTGCCCTTATATCCTCATATAACATAAATTTCTAGAGGTTTAAAACTAAATCCAAAAGTTATCTTCACCTTTACTTTTGAGAGATATATTAAATCCAAAACTACAAAAAGGACAGAGATTTTACCCTACTTATAAGCTTACAAGTTAGCCTGCCATGGGCATGTGTGTATGTGTGTGTGTGTGTGTGTGTGTGTACACATGCACGTGTGTGTGCTAACAGAAACACCAGACCTCTGGATCAGAGAACAGACTATTTATTACTCACAGCAAAATGAGCAGCCAAAGTAGCACCTTGCATTGGCTCTCCATGCCCCAATTCCCCAAGGGAGACACAATGGGGACCAGATGTTCATCTGCACATGCCCCAGGGTTTGCACCATAGGAAAGGATCCTTGAAATTATGAGACTTATAGCTTATATCACGTAGCTGAGATATCTTCTCCTATGCCTTTCTGCAGAGAAAAAGAGAGAATTTGATAATCCTGGAAGACAAGCTAATGTCTCTCCAGGGAAAATAAGTTTTCATATACCTCTGGAGCAATTTACAACCTCTAGCTTCCAAGCCCTTTGCTATTCAAACATGCCCCTTGCTCAAAGAGCTCAGACCGTGCATAAATGTGAGACTTTTCATTGAGAATTGCCTTCCAAAATGTTATTAGCAAATTAACCTCCATGAGGCATCCCCACAACTAAGTTTAAGACTTTCCTAAAACATTTACTACAACAACATTATTAAGTTTCTTTTAATTTTGCCATTCTGATAAGGTAAAATTTTATTTAAAATTTTTATTAAAACAAAAATTTTGCATTTTTTCTTTTTGTTGAACTGCCAGTTTTTGTTTGTTACCCATTTTTCTAGTGTGCTAATTGTCATTTAGTATTGATTTACAGAATTTTTAGTAATCTTTCCCTGGCATCTTCTAAAAGCACACTCTGGAGAATAGGTTTAAAGTAGGCCTGACTTATTCAGGAATATGATCTTAGCAAAGATGAGGGACAGGAGAGTACTTGTAGAAGAAGGGAGGGTCAATACAAAGATTGATTTTCAAGTTGTAACAGAGAAATTCACAGGCTTTCTGAGAAATCTTATACGATATGTCTCAGAAAGGAAGGGTAAAGCATTTATCTCTGGACTCCTGTGCCCCACTGGTCGCGAGTTGACATGCTGAGTGTGAATTCTCCCATACTTCCTGGCATCTGTGTATGCTTGAGTGCTAGATGGTTCCTATGGGTCCCCAAACCTCAGTGTCAGCAAAGCCCTAGGGCAAAAAGAGAGGTGCTCACAACATAGGTCCGGGGTGAGTCTATGTCTGAATGCACTTGCCAGAAAGCAGTCAAAGCCAGTCTAAAACTGGTCACCATAGTCATGGTCATACTGTGAGATAAGTCTGAAAGGATGTGAAACTATGCACAGGAAGTGCTCAGTACCACTTGGGTATACTACTTGTACCCCTAAGGTCCTCCCAGATCCATTTTATCATTGAGTTCCCAATAAGACAGAACTTCTTCCCAGTTTCTTTATCAATAAATGTCTGTTCTTTACATTCTTGTCCCCTTATTCCAGGATTTAAATTAGGGTGAGAAAAGTCTCCCAATAACTTCTCTGGAATTCCACTATCGAGGTTCTAACTCAGCATCATGGATGGATAAGGATGTTCAATGAATATCAATCTGAATTTCTGGCAAAGATTTCAGTGGTTTCTGGAATACATTTCCAGAAGATATCATTTTCTTCAAGGTTTCTCTGTGTCTTCTGTATCTGGATAATAGATCATACTTATTAGAGTTCATTTGTACAAATAACAAATAACTTTTAGAGATCCTGAATGTACTCTCAGACAGCAATAAAGCCTCATAAATAAGTTTGAAGAAAGGCCTAACATGCTGTTTTTACTGTTTGTTTATAAGTTAGTTTCAATTTCAAGATTCAAAGGAGTGGAACATAAAAATGTAATTGCCATTGACAAAAATTGTGTACACCCTTTGGAATGAAGCTCTACCCTAAGCCATTTTCTACAATAACTCAATCAACAGTTAGAATCACCAAATGCCTCAGTACCGGAGTAAAGACCATCTAGTCCCTGAACTAAATTGAGAAAACATTTGGAGAAGCAAAATGAAGTCAAATCTGGAGTCATTCAATTAATTCTTGTTTGATATGGACCCTGGGAAATCTTTAAACATTAAATGCAAAGATTTACTTTAGGGTAAGGCAGCTTATCTGGGCCTGAATTCAAGAGGTAAGACCCTTTAAGATCCTTACGGTAATGTAATATTTTCTTTATAAAACTAAATTTAATAGGTATTGGCAAAAATCAACCAGGATCACACTAGATCTGGGCTTTCTCATCACATTCGTTCCCATTTTACAATAGCCCAGGAAAATATAGTTGTCTTTGGTTGGTTTACATGGGTTCTCCTTTCTTATCTGGGCATTTGAAATATAGTTCATGGGTCTGGATGAGCATCCTAAACTTTTGTTATAAATCAAGTATCTATCCACAACCCAGACAGAGGTCCTCTGAGGCTCACCTGGAGCCATCCACATGTCCAGGAACAGACTCAAATAAAGCCCCAAGTAGGACCAGAAACAAAGGAGAAAAATGCCATCTTTTTTTCACCAGGATATGGATGTGTAATTTTCCTACAACTTACTCCTTAGGTCTTCACTAATTCCTCCCTAATACTAAAGTAGAGAGCTAATTCAGTCGCCACAATTACACTACAGAAAGGGTGTTCTGGGAAAAAGCTCTATCCCTAACTCAACATCAGCACCCACGTCTTCAAAGCTACCTACCCTAATACCTACACACACAAAGCATTTTACCTTCCCTTTCATATTAAGCTGCTTTGGAAAACTAAAACAAAATGGAACAGAACAAATGACAGTAAAAATGAAACATGTGGGAGTGGAGTACTTTGTATCGCTGGTGCCATCAACACCCAGGTATTGATTTTTACCTGCTCATTTATATGGTGCTGGAAAGAGCTGGGTGTATGTATAGGCAAAACCTAGGCATTGAATGTTACTGTTTTTTTTTTTTTTTTTTTTTACTTAACGCTAATATTTAAACCACTTTAAAATGGGAAGTCTGTCATCTCTTGTGCTATAGTGGTCTTGAAGGTGGTGTTGTTTTGATGTGTTTTTTCCCAGCTTTGAGGCCCTGGCCAGTCAGCTCCCCTTTCTTGAGCAGTCAATTAAGTCCAAACTCCAACCACTCATCTTATCAGGTTCTCATACCCGGGCCCACTATATACTGGTACTAAAGGCCCAAAGCCAGGTACCAGACAACTAGAGACAACTTGTGCCCCAGAGTCAGCTGAAATTATTTAAATTAGCCAATCCAAGGGGAGCCATGGAAACTCAACTAACCATACCCAGCTTGCCATACAAACTACCTACAGTTCTAAGCTGCCGCTACCCTATCCCCAGGGGCAATGCCCTGTGTGGTCTTGCCCAGAGGCAGCCTTCTCTCCCTCAGGAGTTATAACAGAGTTCCAGAGTTCTGCCTTTCCTCTGTCAAGTGGCAGTGTTGTTTCCGGACCCCAAAAGACTCTTTAGATCTTATCAAACATCTCTGCAGTCACACTACCAATCAGAAATAAAATATGGGCCTTTTCCACCACATTCTTGAAGAATTCTTGAAGAATGAAGCCTCGTTTTTAAAGAAAAATTCACAGCCTGTTTCCATTTTCTCTGAAATATCAAGAAGGTCATTGGAACCAAGCAATTTGAGCCATCATATTTTAAAAAGTTACTTCATCCAGCCTCAAATCTCAACTACCCTTTTATAGACAAATCTTTTTTTACAAAGAATCTCATTATGTCATCTTCTTAACCTGAAATGATGTAACGGTAATTTTATTCATGTAACTTTTGATTTATAAAATAAGTTTAATTCTAAAAATAAAAACATAAAAAATATAAAACCACAGAGCCCTCTCCATCACCCCTTCCAAGAACAGAATCTCATCCTCTGAAGCCCTGTGGCAAATGTCCACAGGATTACACAGAGCTAGTATCTGATTCTGCAGGTGGTGATCCTTCCCACTTCCTCTGAAACTTGCAGTTTTTCCACACACTATATTCTGTTTTAACAAAGGACCATTAGGAATAAACAGTTTTTAAAAGCAAGATCTTATAATAAAACATATTAGCTCATTTCTGCCTTTGGACACCATCCATCCATCCAACATGAAATGACACTGTGCAAAACCCCCAAGTGGGGCTGGCAGCCTGTGTGGCTCGCCATGTGAGGATGAAACTAAATCGCCTTCCCCAGGACCACAGAGACTAAATAAATACAGAGCCAAACCATAAAAAGGGCAGGATAGCGCATTTTCCTCAAACTTTAGGCAAAGAGTTCTCCCTTCATTTTCCCTCTTAGATACCTCTAAAGGGAAAACAGCTGACCCTCTCCATAGGACTTCCTCTTTTATGAAGTCCCCACAATTCCACTGCAAAGTTCTTCGTTACAAAGATGTAACTATTAGAGAACAGAGCTGCTCCGTCAATTTTGCGTCATTTATATTTTTTTAAACTCTTAAGTACAAAGTTCGGAGAAAAAATATTTCAACTAGTGTTAATGGAATAAAAGTAGTAACAGGTGAACTTCAAGGTAAAAATTCTAAGGACTAAAGATTTGAGTTTTTAAACTTTTCTTCCCCCATCAGAAGGAAATTAGGGGCGATTTAAATGGTTTCCTAGAGTGTTGTCACTCTCGCCTCTCTTCTTCCCTTAAGGAAAGTACAGCCAATTAAAGACCATAGCCATCCTTGCACAAATAAGAGTGGATATAAACTGCTATGCACAATATCTGAAATATAAGCAACTTTATTATTTGTTTTTATTATTATTTTTTCCCCACAGGGTTTTCTCTACCCACATTAACTTCTGTAAATATTTTCTTAGTCTCAGCTATGCTAATCATATCAAACTAGCCTTGGCCTAAAAGTTCTTAAGTTTTAGGTCATAACCTTTAAGTAATTAATTTAAAAGGTATTTATCATACCATCTTCTTTTGTAATTCTATAACAAAAAATAATTGTTTTGGACCAAAAAAATGTCTTACAAAGAAAAGTAAGTGGGAATCCTTTCTGTCCTAGCACGTAGACATCATAGTTTTCCTTTACAATTCAAAGAAAAAGTTCATGAAAAAAATTTTCTGCACTTCTGTCTACACTTGTCAGCATCTCCAAAATTGGCAATTAATAACTCAGATAGCCCCAAGGGTATACAAATCACAGAATATGTTTTGTATTTCTCTCCACATGCAATACAGTGAGTTCTGCTATTAACAGAAAGTCAGTTGTTGACAGGCAAAGCCATTAAAACATAAGTGATCTTTCATTCCAGCTAATCCTAAAAGTATTTTGCCAAGGAAATGGAGCTACAGTATCCTTAAAGGTTAGGAGGGATGACATAATGGGGAAAACAATAAGAGAAACAGAAAAATCCTTTGAATTGTTATAGATCTCTCTCTTGTATTCAGCCATTCTTCCTGGAGCACAGTTGTACAAATATTACCAGAATTGACTCTTTATAAATTTTAGCTTACTTTAGAGTTATTAAAGAATATATTTTTATAGATTATAATTCAGAATAACAAACTGGAAAAGACTCTTACTAAATTCTAAAAGCAACAAAATAGTTTGTTTAACTTATCACACTAGAGCAAACTACACAGGGAATGTTTCCAACAACAAAAACATAATTTTGTTTGTAAACCAAGGTACTATATTAGCTTTTCAATTTAGCTCAGAGCAGTCTCCCATTATTTTAAGCACTTAGTATTCTTTGGTTTAGAGAGTAGTGTGAGATTTTTCTAAAAATATCGCAACATAAATCTAATAAATAAAACTTATAAATAAAACTAATAAATGTCTAGGTTATAAACTATAGATTCCACAAACTTATCAGAAAAACTGAGACAGGATATAATATCTTTTCACTGGGTAATACCACCAGAACTATGAGGAAATGGAAATTAGTGCCTAGAGGTAAAAATGAAGGTTTTCTAAAAATGTTTTAAAAAGCCTGAGTCTGTAAGAAAAATATGGCAAGTTGCTGAGAGGAAAAGAAGATGTGCAGAGACTGCTAGCTGTCCACTAAGAAAGGAAATAATGTTCTTCCCGTCTTCCATTGTCATGGAGTGGCAGCTATGAAACGACTCCCCAGTCTGGACCTGAGCACCCCGGCAGTGCCCATACCCTTAGTGTGGCCCATAGCTTCACCGCTAGACTGAAGCAAAAATTGTTTAACTTCTATATCACTTGCTTACATGGAATTCCCTTGCCCCAGACTTTTGTTCTTCACCCTTGCTTCTTGCTGAGGGACCTTGAAAGTCTTTTGTTGACCGTTGCAATACCACTATTCACCTGACTCCTCAAATACCTGCATAGAGTAGAGCCAACTGCCAACCTGGAGCACTTACCCCAGAGAAAGTGACAAAGAAATAAACATTAGTCTCTCAGCCACTGAGTTTGGAATTTCTTTGTTCAAGCAGCTTAGATGACCATAACTTAATAGAGAAAAAGTGGGAAGTAAGAAATAATAGGAAAAGAGCAGCATGAAAAAACTGGAGATGATTAACTAAATCTTAGCATCACTTAAGAACTAACTAATTCTTATATAATTCTCAAATCATTTTCATTTGTCTATTCAGCAACAAATAATATTTGCTATATAGCCTTTACTATGGATGCTGGGGAAACAACGATGAAAAAGAAAATCTTGGAAACATACAATCTGGGGTACTTGATGGAACATCATGGAAGGAAGTAAACTCTAAAAGACACTGTAAGCTTCCCCCATTGTTCTTCTCTTCTCTTTGCCTCTCTTCCTTGTAGATACAGAATTGCTAATACATTTGATTTGGAGGGAAGGAGAAAGAAAACATAGGTTTTTTTGGACATGATGATGTTAGGTTTTTATCTCCCATCTTGATGAAATTTTTAAAAATATATGCCTTATTACAAATGAGACTGCAACTTGTGTTTCATAATATAACTGATTTTGTGAATTTTTAAAGGTTGGATGATATTTCCAACTTTTTTTTTTTTTTAAGAGAGATATTCTCTTCTGAGAAGTTGTTGACAGTGTATTTACATGCTTGGTAAATTTGTAAAATTTTTCATATGTAAAAACTTCCAAGGAAGATGATTGTACTCATGGTATTGTTTCTCTAAGGTTCTCTGCCACTATGAAAGCAGAAGCCAAGTCTTATATATTTAATATTCATCTTGTACCATGCCTGGTACCCTGCAGGAATTTAAAGAGGTTATTAGAACTACAAGTAAATAAGGCACATTAGCTACATCTTTCAGATGAATTAATGAGGTCCACAAAGACAGTGGCAGAGCCAAGACAAACCGAGGATCTTTCTTCTTAGTGTGCAGTGTTTTTAAATATTTATTGATTAATTAATATGTTATTTTATGAATCAAATTGCTCAGTCTTATGGTTAGAATAAAGAACAAACACGTTTCTCCTCGGATGTTTACCTAATTATTAGCACTGATTATTTCTAACTTATCAGCTACATTTTAAAAATTCATGACTATAATTTTATGTATGAAAATGTGATGACTAACCATAATTAAAAGGAGTGTCAAAATAAATACAGTTGTTGAGTAGCCTAAGGAATAACATAATTTGGTGATTAGTGATTTTTGGCAGGGTAGTAAGGAGAGAGATGCCCTGAGGGGAGCAAACCATAATTCTGAGAAAATGTCTTCAAAGTCTACGTGCCCTCCCTTGATTATAATAAGATCCCATAGAGTGTGCTATCCTGAACACTCTCTGCCCCAACCTTATCTTCCTCATCCTTCCATCCAAAGTTAAGAATTACTGCTTTCAAGATCTATAGGGGAAGAAAAAAGCTGAGCTCTATATAAGAGGTATTTGAAAATGAAAGAGTTAAAGGTAATCAAGGTCAAAAAATATATTTTCAGAGAGATGTGTACTTGTTCATCCGCTTAATCATTATTTAAGGGCCTGTGGAATTTATAACAGCTACTAATATTATCAGACACACCCAAAAAGCTTAAAAGACTCAGTCTTTACCTAATCTGAAAAAAAAACAAAACTAAAATATATAAGAATAAAAATGATAAAATAAATATAAAGCGTATGCTATATATACATACATGTCATATTTTATATGTGTATGCTGTGTGTGTGTGTGTGTGTGTGTATACACATACCTGAGTGTATTTATAATAAAGGTGGGTGGGTTAATAAGGAAATATATTGGTTGAAATGAAAAAATTTCTCAAATAGGAAAAAATAGCATAAGAGAGGCTAAAAAGAACAATCTGTATAGAAAATAATTGAGGGATGTCCTTGGCCATGTTAGGAAGTGCCAAGAAATGAAGCTAAAAATGGTTATATGGTGATATATGAAAGTAGAAATCAGAGGATCCTGAAGGTCAGGCTTGGGACTTTATATATGCGATAACTGAGAACAGAGAACCACCATAAGTTTCTGACCAAGGAAAGCAATATAATAAAAACAGTTCTTGGGGGATGTTTTTCTTGCAACTGTAAGGATCTTCAATGCCTGAATTAGAGATGTGGAGACTCATAGAGATTCAATAGGAAGCTTGTAGAGCCTGTAAAGGAGTGATGTAGATATGGAGGGGAAAAAAGGAGTGCATCCTGAATTATTCTAGAGAAGAGGATTTGGCATTTAATGGTATGTGTGTGTCAAAAGAGAAGATACAGTCAGAATTAAGCAATCGTAATATAATACGAGATGTTCTATAACAAAGACTGAGTTTGTAGAAGGTAAAGTAGAAAATGTAAAAAAGAAATTAAGTTTCTTTGTGGAAGGCAAGAAAAATTTCCCATACTTGCCACATATTCCTAATTAAAATAGTTTTTGCATTTTTAATAATTACTTTGTGTGTCTCTGTGTTATCAGTTCAGGTACTCTGACAAGCAGATGCCAAGATGAAGTAAAAGAAATTTATTGGGAGTAAAATTTATGAAACACAAAGAAAGAAGGAGCAGGAATCAGCAGGGAAAGCTTTGCAGGTATGACATTTGTGAATGGAAAAGGAGAAGGAAGTAGGATTGGGTGGGAACAGCTTCAGATACAGGGCAATGTTAAAAAAGATTTGACCAGGCCAATGGGGAAATCTAGCATAAAGATTACCTGAAGAGGAGTCTTGCTTTAGGTGAAAATGGTCAGGCCTAGTACCTCCACCATTCTCAGTCATTGTCTGGGAACCGCCTAGAGAGAGCTTGACCTCAGCTCAAAGACTGCTTTAGATCCCAAAGGCAAGGGAGCAGTCAAATAACTACAAGGTGTGACAGGTACTCTCTTGAGGAGCTGAGAAGTACACCTTCATGGTTGCTCTAATCTGACTTGTTAAAATGTTGAATTCTTCCAAGCCACAGACCAAGTTATAGTTTAATTGTATTCTAGCATTTATTATAGTGCCTAAAAATCATGTATATATGAAAGCAGATGCCCAAAGACTGATTTCTAAGGAGCACCCTTAAGAGGAATGAACATCTTTTCAGTTTATATCACAAATAAAGCAAATGTATTTGTGTGTGTCTATAGTAAACTGTTTCCTTTTATGCTATGACTTGTAAGAGTTACAATTATCTATGTATAAAAGTAAGACTAAAGAAAATGAGTATAAGTGGGCAACATATAGATATTATAATGTCAGACATATGGGTCCACTTGCAGGGCACATAAGTGGGGCAAATGGACCTCAGGGAACTATACCAAAGTACAACCAAGAGAATCGACCTTCCTAAACCCACACTTATAATGCTGTGTCCTTATTCAACAAGTACTTCCTAATCCTTTGTGCCTTAGATGCAAGCAATTGACATGGATGTATAAATCTCATCATTGTCTTTCAAAATTTTAAACTCAGACAGTACACATGAAGAGATCAATTAGAAAACCATTGAGATGTCCAGGAAAGCATAAATGAGGAGGGAAAAAAACATGGGAAATAGAAAAAAACAAATATAAGAAATATCATGAAGAGTTGACAGGATCTGGGAACTGATTAGATGTGGGAGTTGAGAGAGAAATCAAAGATTAAAGGTTTTAGATGATGTTGATAATAGGATTGCAGTGTTATTATCAGTTTTATATATATATATATATACATACATACATACATATATATATATAGTTTTCCTGAGTGAGATCTATGCAGAAAAGTATAGCAAGTAGATAGAAAAGAGTAACCAAAGAGAATTTTGGAGTTGACTGCCTGGAATCTGCACTTTGAGGTAAATCTGGCACCACTTACCACAAACCATTTGCTATGTGAAATGACCCATGAATTCTCCAAAACCATTTGCAAAAACAATTCTGGATGTGCATTGCTTGTTTTAAACTTGCTCCCATTCAGTTCTTTTTTTATTTTTTAAGCTGACCACAAGTCAAAACTGTAGGCATTCTATGGAAAACAGAAGGCTCCTCAAAAAATTAAGAATAGAGCTACTATATTACAGAGCAATCTCTCTTCGGGTATCTACCCCAAAAATCTGAAAATACTTATTCATAAAAATATATGTACCCCTATGTTCATTGCAGCATAATTCTCAATATCCAAGACATGTAGACAATATAAATGTCCTTTACGGATGATTTGATAAAGAAGATATGGTACATATATATAATGGAATACCACTCAGCCATAAGAAAAGATGAAATACTACCATTTGTGTCAATATAGGATCTTGAGAGTATCATGCTAAGCAAAATATCAGATGGAAAAGTACAAGAATCATGATTTTACTCACATGTGGGATATAATACAAAAAGCAACAAATGAACAAACAAAACAAATAAACATACTCATAGACACAGACAACAGTATGATGGTTACCAGAGGGGAAAGGGGTAAGGAGAGTATGAAAAGGATAAAGAGGGGTCAAATCTATGGTGATGGAAGGAGACTAGATTTGGGGGGGGGGGTGAGCACACAACGAAATATACAAATGGTATATCAGAATTGTATATAATCGTTATAATTGTATATACACCTGAAATGTATATAATGTTATTAAGCAATGTTACCCCCCCAAAAAAAAATTTAATTTAAAGAAAGAACCGTAGGCATGAATGAGACCACCAAGGCAAGATTACAGAGCAATAAGAGAAGTTTTAGTAAATACTCACTTTTAGGAGAGAGAAGAGCATGCAACCAAAAAAGCACAAAAGAAACGATCAAAAGATAGTAAAATGAATGGTATATGGCAGATCATAGAGTCCAAAGAGGGAAAGAATTTCAAGGAGTAGAGAAGGATGAAGTTGTGAAAATCACATACAAAAGTGTAAATATATTACTAAACTTTTAAGGATTCTGGAAGCAAAAGCGATATAAGAAATAGGATAAAAACCTGTGGAAGAATCAGTTTTGAAAGAAGAACTTTTCTGTGACTAGAGAGGTTGAAGCATGTTTGCAGGAAAACGATGTGCTCGTTGAAAAATGAAAGATTGAATTTGAAGTGGGAGGAAAAAAATAATCGATGGAACAAGCTTACAAGGTTTGCAATGGGGAAGAAATCAAAATCAGTCATAACCATGTGTGCGTTAGGAGGAAGTAAAAAAATGTAGCATCACAGAGGTTGAAGTAAAGGACATTCAAAAATGGGTAAAGGGGTATTAATAGTTTTAAATGCTAGAAAAGGGATGAATAAGGGCATCTGTAAAAGGACCATTGGCTGCTTACCAAGAGATCACACTGTGCCCTTGTAAGGGAACAGAAGCAAGATTGCAGATGGATAAGAAGTGAGAGGTAGGAAATAGAGGCAATAAATGTATACCATTCTTTTGAGAAGTTTTGTGAAGAAAAGAAGAATGGGCAATAATTCAAGAGATACAGAATCGAAAGATTTATGCAAAGTCTTGGGGACTGAATAAATTTGCAGAGGAAGGGATTGTAGAGTTGATACCAATAGAGAGGGAGAGAATAAAGGCACTGAAAAGAGGAATAATTCCTGGAGTAAGGCAGGAAGAAATGGGGAAGACTTTGAACTCAGATCATAGGCTGAACGATTAGCCTGGAAGAAAGATAAACAACTTTCTCTAGAAAGAACAAAAATAAGATTTAGTGAATGCATGTACTGAAATATTTTAGGAAAGGGAGTGACTTTATAGTCCAAATTCTCCCAAAGTCTTTTTGAATGGTTGTCATTAACAAATCAACTATGTCAAGTACAAATCATGCATAACAATCTTGTTTCATTTGAATTTTTCATTTAAATGGTTTTATTTAAATTGTTCTGTGTCTGGTGCCTTGTCTCTATGCTCTATTTGCATTGGATTGAGGGAGAATAATATACTTAAACAATTTAAATTGAGAGGTTAGAGTCAGAACGATAAAATTTTAAAAATGCAAGATTCAGGGAATTATTCACTGCAATAAACAAAGCCATAGGGAACAAAGGCTGTCTTCTTCCTAACAAAAATAAAAAAAAGAGGAATGATAAGGTTCTAGAATAAAAAGTAAAATATTTATGTTCACTGGCATAGCACTGCAGAACTGATCCATAATTTCAGAGATGCAAATCAAATTCCCCTGTGCAGTGCCATCCTAGGTAGTGAGAAACATAAAAGAAAGGTGGGAGGAAGGAAGGTAGTAGGTGAACGGGTTCCACATCGAATCTGATCTTTTTGTAATCAGCTTTCCATATTCTGCAGAAAGCTAAAAGCTTTGTTGCTCAGACCCCTTGCAGTGACTGTTCTAAATATGACTTAGATTCTGTCAACCAAATGCATGTTCATGGGACTAATATTTAGAATTGAATTAAATGGAGAGAAAGATAGCACTTGAGACATAACTAGCTGGTGCTGATTAGCAGACACTGGGGACAGAAGTCAACAGTTCTGGCAGTGGTTTCTGGATTCCTCCATCAGGGATAAGATTTTCTGTTTCTGGAGCTGAGTAGTCAGAGCCTGAGTAGCATCATACTGGAGATAGTAACTGAAACAGCAGTTTCCCTGGCAGGCCGGTTCTGCCATGTTGTTCTGGGGTTTCATACTTTGAGGTCCAGTGTAAAGCTTACCCCTTCAGCTATTCCAGTGATTTGTAAGCACTTAAATCTCTATACTATATCTCTTTCTATGAGCTGTTTGTTTCATGAAACTAGAGCCTGAATGATACTGTATACTAGTCAGAAATCATCAAACTAAATCCTTGGGCCAAAACTGGCCAGCCACCTATTTTTTTACTCGTGGCCCAGGAGCTAAGAGTAGTTTCCACATATTTAAATAGCTACATTTAAAATTATTGTATAAAGTTGTAAGATTTCTTAAATAAAAATACTAGATGCCAAGTTAAATTTTAATTTCAGATAAATAAATAATTTTTAAGTATATGTCCCAAATATTGTATAAGACAAACTTATACTGAAACATATATATTTTTTATTTGGCAACCCTAACATAAATACCTATATAACTCCTTGATTTTGCCTTTTGGCCTGCAAATTCTAAAATTTTTAATATGTGGACTTTAAAAGAAAGGCTTTAAAGAGTTTTGTGAATTCCTATAATAAATGACTTCTCTGTACACATATCCCTGGTTGTCCAGTGTTGTTGAACCAATTCTGTCAGTTCAAGCAACATTTAATGAGCATATACTATGTGCAGCACCCTGGGGAGAATACAGGAAGAGGCTGTGCTCTTAGCACTTACATGGGTGTAAACTGGAGATCCTCGACATGGCCAGAAGAGCTAAAGGAGGCTCCTTGGTAAAGGGTGTGGATGTTAAAGGGAGGTAGGCCTCAGTTAACAGGACTCAGCAATGGAAATCAAGATGTAAAGTAAAGGGGAGTGCAGTATTTCTCTTTGTGAGAAAGCATACTGGTTCCAGTCCTGAAGGAACTAGAAGCAGACAGGATAGTCTCCAGAGCAGAAACATCCCTGGTGTGCCATTATTGCATTCTGCCTGGATCTGGAGAGATGGCCCAAGGCTATTCATGTCAGGAGGGTCCAGGTATCACTGTGGACCACCATAAAGGATGAGGAAAAACACAGAAGTCTCATGACAGGAAAAAAAAATGGAAAGCAGATCACATGGTGTACCAGTTATTAAGGTATTAAGTTATTGTCTCTCAGGCCCAAGCCCATCCTTCTTTACTCTGTCTTGTGATGCTGCATTTGGGACTCTGCAAACTACATTTGGCTTGTCGGCTCCTTCCCTGCTGGGCTTCTCCCCACTGGGCTCCTCGAACAGGGCCTGTAGAAGACAAAAGGCTGAAAGAGAAAAAAGGGATTTGCTCTTTCTCATCTGTTTCTGAAGACTTCCTGTCTATGGTAGCTCCTTTGAATCAATGCTTCTTTACCTTGATAGCATCAGTGCCTTCTTACAATAGCATCTGAATTAAGTTTGCGAGTTTTTTCAGCACTCTCAAAACCAGCCTCAGAGATACCAGCACCATCCAGCTGGTACCTCCTCAGAGGTTTTGAGTTTCAGCTCTGTGAAGCCCCTTCCCTAAATTTCTAAGTTCTAATGATTCCAACCACATTAAACTCAAATCTCCTTTAAGAGAACTGGCTTTGAGAAGCTTAGTTGACTGATTGCCCCGACTATGACTTTCACTGTGGTCCCATGACCCAATTGAGCTGAGGTCAAACTCTAACTTTTTAACTCTGCCCTTCCCCATCCCAAGCCCTGATAAATTCCTGGTAATGCCTGGGCACAGTGCAGTACTAGTGCCAGCCCATTCCTATGGGCAGCTTTGGCTCGGAACTCCCCACCGTTCTGATCAAAACATTTTTAGAACTGCACCATCATCTGAGAGTTTTCTGCCTCTTTTTTCACAGGTGTCAGACCTATCCCAAGGTCTGAAGATTTTTTCTGCCTGTTTATGCTTCCTCCCCATTTATCTCCCACACGTTTCTCCAAATAAATCTCTTGTACATCGAATTTCACCTTGGTGGCTGCTTCTCCAATGAACTAACACAGAAGTCATAGTAACCCAGGCAAGGAATGATACCAGCTTGAAGGGGCATGTTGACGGTGAAGATGGAGAGAAGGGGACAGATATAACATTTATTGACATGTATTATTGTGAAATAATGCACAGCTCCTGGCAGCTGTGTGATTAGATGTGAGGGAAGGTGGAATGTGGGGATTTTAAATTGTATCAAATGACATTGAACTACTCTCTACTGACTGAATATAACTGCCTCTTATATGACAAAACTAAGTTTCTTTTGGGGTTCATTGAGATAAATGCTTCTTCTCAAAGTTTGAATTATGATAGGTAACATTCCAAAAGAAAGTTTTATCAGGGATAAGCAGAGACTAAATGGCCCGTTACTATATTAATATTTCTCTCCCTCACCCTTTATTATCTGTTCTTCTTTCCTGAATTATTTTGTATATCTTCCATTTAAACAAATTTATCTTCCACAACTCATTTTACTCTTAGCAGCATTTGTCATCACTGATCTCTTACTGTCTCTTTAGCCACTTGGCTTATAGGACACCAAACACTCTAATTTCTTGTCACACCACACTGGCGTCGCCTTCTCAGTTTTAATTGTTGGTTGCTCCTTCTCTGCTTGACCTTTAAACATTGGAGTGCCCCTTGGCCCAATCCTCAGCTTTCTCCTCCACTTATATTCATTCCTCTAAACTCCCAGATACTTTATCTGGTCCTGCCTGCAGCTTCAAATATCATTAATATGTTTGTGACTCCAAATTTACATATGAAACCCTGACACCCTGACTTCTTCCCAGAGCTCCGGGTTTGCTATCCAACTGCCAACTCAACATCTCCATTTTAACATCTAATAGGTATTTCCAATTTAACACACCCAACATGAATTTTTGACTTCCCATTAACACTTTCCCTGCCCCCTCTGCAATCTATCTCTTTCAACAGCCTTTCCTGGCTCGTAGAAAGCACCTCCTATCCATCCAGTGGCTTCCTATTATCCATAACCGCTCCCCTTCCTCCTCTCTGGACCTCCTAACCATCAGCAAATCCTGATCCAGCCCTGTCAGATTCAAGCTTCCTTGTAACTTCCTATCCCCTTCACTAACTTTCTCTTTTTTCATAGAAACTTTCGCTATATAAATATGTGTGTGTGTATACTTTTATTTACTTGTAACAAACAAAACAGAAAACAAGAATGTAAGCTTATCTCTTTGCTCATAGCTATTACTCCAGTACCTAGAACTGTACCTGGCACATAGAATGAATCATAAATAGTTGTCAGATTAATGAACGCCTAGGGGAATAAATAAATGAATCAAAGAATCAAGGATGAGCTCCCTGCTGCTTTGGTGTTACCTAGTTTTTTATCTGTTTAGTACTACTATTCTAAAAATTATTTTTTGCTTGCAAGTAGAAGTACTCACTACTGGAGTTCATGGTCACTGAAGCCATTAATATAAAATCAGTAATTACTTCTTACTAACATTTTTAAACTCATATTTATTTATTGTTTTATACTTCACAGGTATTATCTTCAAAATGAGCAAGCAAATAGATGTATCCTGCTTTTCAGGACACCCAAACACCTATCAAAGGCACTGCCTCCAAACAGCAATCAGCTAGTTTCCAATGAAATTCAAATCCATACTATAAAAAAATGTTGGACATGTTCTTTTTCCTTGTATTGTTCTTAGCTGTCTCTTAAGAGCAGTCATCTCCCCATTTTCTTGTAATGGATTATTTGATGATTTCTGATAAATGTCCTACTACTTGAATGTTGCCAATGTTATTATTTGTTACCTGACAAGGGTACACCAGTCCTCTGCCCTTAGTCCAACCCCCAGAAACCTATACATTGTATCCATTAAAACACTTCTTGCCAGTACACTGGGCCCACAATAATGCAACATTTACTTTTTAAAAGAAAAACTACTTTTTCTGGCATCAATAGCCCCTAGAGTAGTAGATGAGCCTAGAAGCTATGCCATGAACTGATTGTTCCAGGGACATTTTAAGGTAAGAAAGTCTGAAAGCAACATATAGAACGATCATTATGTTTTCCTGCCAAATGGTTTTCCTGAGAACATTTGTTCAAAAAGCCAGTCTTTCCATTCCAAGCTTATGGTAGTTTCTAGGGAAAATAGTCTTTATCAGTGAGCTGTCAGAAAATCCTAGAATTTAAGGAAGAAGAAACCAGATCCCAAGAAAAGTGCTATTAAAGAAAATTTCTTGTGTCATCTTTGAAATGGAAAGCATTCCTTATGTAACACAAAGCAATTAACATGTTTAGCCTCTGCTGAAAATGATGGGTACTAGCTGGAATTAGGTGATTAAGAAACTATTAATTAGCAAAGTCTAGTAATCTACTTATTTTAAATACAACTTGCCAAATGAAGAGATAAGAATGTGTATTTTACAAACAAGTTTCTCCTGTTTATCTCATGCCTTCTAAAAAAATACTAATTCCTGAAAAGTAAGTTTATTCCAAAATTACAAAGATCAAAAAAATTTAAAACTAACTTGATTTCTGAATGGATGGAAATTAAAGTTTTCTTTTTAAAGAAACTATATATTTTGTGCATTACTTTAATTTCAGTTACATATTTGCCACAGAACACTCTACAAAAATGGGTTGTGTCATTACAGAGTATGAGAGCTCTAATTTTATTTTGAATAGCTAAAGTTATTTATTTCAAAGTTCGATTTTATGAGAAAATTGTGTTTTATACCTTGATTATTGTCACTAACTAGTATATTACATTTTCTTTATTATGGCATTGTCCTGCTAGACTTGCCACCTATAATCCCTTCATTCACTCTTTCGAAGTTACTGATTGAGCATTGATATGCCAGAAGCTATACTGTATATTGGAAATATACCATCACTATTAACAATGCCCTTAGTGTAATCACAGTCCCTTTGTCCAATTTTATGCTGAAATGCTTAGAACTGAGCATCACTGAAGAAAATTTTTAATAAACATGTATTTTATATTATGTTACTTGTTGTCTTGCTTGTTTCCCCCACCAGACTGGGAGCTCTTGAGGACAGAAACCGTATGATAGTCCTCCTGGTGCTTCATAATCTGTTACAGTGCCAGGTAAACAGTAAATGCCCCGTAAATATAGGTCACATCTTCTCATCTTAGACTTGGTCAATTATAAATATCTCAAGACTGTCAGATAAAAGACAACAGTAAAAATCAATTGTGCTTCTTCCAATGGCATTTAGAAAGGATCAGAGTCTTGGACCAGAGTAGAAACTGTCATGATCATCCTAATATAAATTAAAATGTGAAGTGGGCCTAGAACTTGACTTAGATTGGATATGATGATATTTCTGAGAGTTACCTGATTGCTCATAAATCCAGGTTTAGAGAGATATGCTCACAGATATGTTATGGGTTTTTTTAGGACTAGACAACTGTCTGTTACATCTCTGATGGATTGAGACTTGATCAGAAAGACAAATATTTGACCAACTAATTACCACAGTACAAGATCACTCAGTAAAGGAGATATGATTCATTCGTCCAGTCATCAGATATCCACTGAGCACTTACTATGTTCTAGAGAGTAAATTGAATTCTGCTTTAGATATTGGGCACTGTGCTCAATACTTTGTACAATTCCAGTAGAAACTCTTACTGTGCTAAATAGTTTGGCCTATTGGGCCTCTAGAGCACCAATTTCCCCTTCAGCACTCAGGGCTCAGAAAGAAGCAGGCAAGCAACATGCCACATTCAAATGCTGGTCTTGTAACTCTAGTTCTTCTCCACTTATTCTAGGAGACTAAGCAACAGGACCCACACAAGAAAGCCATTCTAAGCTAAAGAGCTAAATCAATGTAAGCGAGCAACTCCATTCCTATTGGTCTCATCTCAATAAAGACTTCCAGAAGTTGGGTTTTCCCCCAACTGGGAAACACCATAAAGTCTGGTATTTACTTGCCAGCATGATTGGAGGGTAAAGAATGAAAATATACACCTCATCATAAGTTTCTGTAGAAAGATTTTATTGATAATCCTTTACTCCTCCCACCCAAAGCATCATGGTATTTCACTGAGAACTTTATTCTAACTCCTTTTGGAGCATTAGAATAAAGAAAGAGAGAAAGCTTTGAACTTAGCCACCCAAACACCCACAAACTATAAATACTGGAGAGTAGAGCCAACACCACTGTGCTCAGAATCTTCCTGACAGCTAAGGCCTATTCCCAGTCTACTGAAGCTGAGTCATACCAGGCAGGAAGACGTGAGCATGCTGGTTTTTCTCCTACCTACTCATAGAATTTTATTTCACTGTCACCACAGAGGGAGCCAGACCATTTGCTGCCATCACCATCTATCTCTGTAATCAGGTTTCCCATTAAGGAAATAGCCGTTAAACTACACAAACTACAATGTGTCCTATAATGTCAAAATGCACTCACAATATATTTGCCACTTCCTCACAAAAATACTTTGTTGTTAGAAAAGACAGAATCTTACTGTCTGGTTCTTTTACATGCCTAATCTTTTTTTCTCCATCTTTCACACTACTGGCCAAAATGTCACCAGGCCTAGCAATATATTTAAGTCAAAGCTTCTTGCATTTCTTAAAATGAAAGCCCCAGCTTCCTGTCAAAATAGTGGAGTAGGTGCTTGTTTCTTCTCACAACCACATCAAAATTACAACTAAACTACAGAACGATCATCATTGAGAATCACCTGAAGTCTAGCCCTATAACTAAGGCTATACAGAAGAAGCCACGTGAAGACTGGTAGGAGAAACAGTAATGAAGAATGGGCTAGTCCCACATCTTAAAAATCAGGAGAGAAATCTCGGCTGTGAAGGTCCCCACTGAGCAAGGGGACCCCTAGCCAAGGGGTCCAAGCACAAGGAAGAGAAGGCTCCACAACTTCTGGCTATGAAAACCAGCAGAGACTGTGGCTGAGTAAGACAGAGGGCAGCTGGGGTCTCAGGTGTTCCTCTGAAAGGCCCATGTATAGACTTACTTACAGACTCACTTGTTCTGAGCTCCAGCTCTGGGGCAGCAGCTTGAAAGGCTCCAGGGACTCATGGAGAGGAAGTGAGTTGTCTGGCTTCAGCGCAAGGGCTTTAGAGGCAGCTTTCTCCCAGATAGAAGTGATGGAAGGGGGCATCGTTCCCCTGTTGAGCCCTCCCGTGCCTGGCTTGCAGACCCAGTGGCTTTTCCATACCAATGGCCTGTCTTGGCTCATGCTGCAAACTTTTCTAAAACCTCTCAAAGGTTAACAAACCCCAGATGAGCAGCATCTGGCCTCAGCATGCCCCATATCTCTTGTTAAGCAGCCACAAGCCTGGCACCAGCAGCAGTCAACCTCAGTTCGCAGCTTAGCCTCTCCCAGGCACCTCCAAGCTCAGCACAAATGCTAACCATCCGCAGATTGCTTTATAGTTCATACCAAATGTCTCTGGGCATGCCACAAGCTGACCTTGCCATGCAACAGAACCCTTCCCAAAAGGCCCCAGAACCAACACACCAGTGGCTGGCTTCAGACCATACCAAAGAACCACCCAACCACCTCCACAAACAATACACACAAAGGGCAGACTAGGCAGGCACCAAAGCCCTCATAAAGCAAATTCTGCTCCAAAGATCAACCCTGCACAACAACTCCTCCACTGTAGTCACAGCCAGTCCTCACAACCAATAAGCCTGAGGGTCAGTCCCTCCCATTGAAATACATACAGCACCAAGGCTCAACTACAATAGAATGGCACACACAACCTGCACAAGAGACACACCTGGTGACCAGGGTGACTGCGCCACGGGGCCCCACAGGACACCTACTGTATCAGGCCACTCGACTAAGACCAGGAGACATAGCAGCTATACCTAATACATAAGGAGGCAGCTAAAATGGAGAGACAAAGAAACATGTGCCAAATAAAGAACAAAATAAAGCTCTAAAAAAAGAACTAAACAAAATGGAGACAATCTATCACATGCAGAGTTCAAAATATTGGTTATAAGATCTTGGTGAGAACTTTAACAAAGAGATAGGAAACATAAAAACAAAGATAGAAAATATTTTTAAAAAGTCATTAATGAAGAATATACTAACTGAAATAAAGAATACATTAGAGAGAACCGATAGTGGATTAGATGAAGCAGAGGACTTAATCAGTGATTTAGAGGATAAGGTAGCAGAAAACACCCAAACAGATGAGCAAAAAGGAAAAAAAAAATCCAAAAAAAAAAAAAAGAGAGAATTTAAGGGGCCTCTGGGACAACATCAAGAGTACCAACATTTACATCAGAGGAGTACCAGAAAGAGAAGAGAGAGCAAGAAATTGAAAACCCACTTGAAGAAATAATGATGGAAAACTTTCCTAACCTGACAAAGGTAATAGACATACAAGCCCAGGAAGCACTCATTCCCAAATAAGATGAGCCCAAATAGGCCCACACAAAGACATCATCATTAAAATGCCAAAGATTAAAGACAAAGAGAGAATCTAACCTGCAGCAGGAGAAAAGTAATTAATTAGCTACAAAGTAGCTCCCATAAGGCTGTCAGTCAATTTCTTATCAGAAACTTCTCAGGCTAGAAGGAACTGACATGAAATATTCAACGTGATGAAAAGCAAGGACCAACTACCAAGAGCACTCTACTCAGCAAAGCTATCATTTAGAATTGAAGGACAGATAAAGAGCTTCCCAGACAAGAAAAATCTGAGTTTATAGCCACCAAACCAATATTACAAAAAATGTTAGACTTCTTTAAGAAGAAGAAAAAAGATCAAAAAATATAAATAATAAAATGGCAATAACTACACGTCTATCAACAATTACTTTAAATGTAAATGGATCAAATGCTCCAAACAAAAGACAGGGTAACTGAATAGATAAGAAAACAAGACCCTTACATATGCTGCCTACAAGAAACTTACTTCAGATCAAAAGATACACAC
>NW_011889203.1:589922-590303 GCF_000151845.1 Pteropus vampyrus | reverse complement strand
TCCAAACAAAAGACAGGGTAACTGAATAGATAAGAAAACAAGACCCTTACATATGCTGCCTACAAGAAACTTACTTCAGATCAAAAGATACACACGGACTGAAAATAAAAGGATGATAAAGATATTTCAAGGAAATGGAAGTAAAAAAAAAAAAAAAGCTGGGGTAGCAATACTTACACCAGACAAAATAGACTTTAAAACAAAGGCAATATAACAAAAGACAAAAAAAGACCTAGTAATCCCACTTCTGGGTATTTATCTAAAAAAAACCAAAACACTACATCAAAAGAACCTGTGTATTCATATGTTCATTGCAGTGTTATTTACAACAGCCAAGATATGGAGGCAACCTGGGTGTTCATCAATGGGTGAATGGGTAAA
>NW_011889203.1:589496-589872 GCF_000151845.1 Pteropus vampyrus | reverse complement strand
AAGAACCTGTGTATTCATATGTTCATTGCAGTGTTATTTACAACAGCCAAGATATGGAGGCAACCTGGGTGTTCATCAATGGGTGAATGGGTAAAGAAGAGATGGTACATATATACAATGGAATATTACTCAGCCATAAAAAAGAATGAAATCTTGCCGTCTGCAACATCATGAATAGACCTGGAGAGTATTGTGCTGGGTGGAGAGAAAGACAAATGCCATATGAAATCTAGAGAACAAAATAAACAAACAAAACAGAAACAAACTCATAAATACAGAGGTCATTTTGATGGTTGCTAGATGGGGGGCTGGGTGGTGAAAAAAGAAAGAGATTAAGAAGTACAAATTATAGAAGTAGAAATTAGTAGTTGATAGT
>NW_011889203.1:586264-588586 GCF_000151845.1 Pteropus vampyrus | reverse complement strand
ACAAACAAAACAGAAACAAACTCATAAATACAGAGGTCATTTTGATGGTTGCTAGATGGGGGGCTGGGTGGTGAAAAAAGAAAGAGATTAAGAAGTACAAATTATAGAAGTAGAAATTAGTAGTTGATAGTTGAGCACGAGGATGGGGAGCACAGCACAAGGAATGCAGTTAGCATTAATATGATGGCTAAGTGGAGGGCCGGGGGCGGGAGGGAACAATTGGGAGAATCGTTTTATGAACAATATAGATGTCTAACCAATATACTGTATACTTGAAACTAATTTAAATAAATAAATTTATTTTTTAAAAAAAGAAGTATGAATTAGTAGTTACAAAATAGTCATGGGAATGTAAAGTATAGCATAAGGAATATAGTCAATAATATTATGGTAACTACATACAGTGTCAGATGTGTACTTGATTTCTTGAGGTGATCACTTCATAAGTTATATAAATGTCTAATCACTATGTTGTATACCTGAAACTAATATACTATTGTATATCAACTTATTAAAAATAACTTTAAATAATTTAAAATCATTTTTAAAAACTTTGAAAAAATACTGGTAACAGTAAATGGCAGTCTGTCTAGCTCCCCATTTGATGAAAAAATGCACTGGGAGCACCTGGTTTGGTAGTCATGCATCAAACAGAATAATTTTCTTTGAAAAACCAACATTGTTTTGTCATTATTTTTGTTTTCTTCTTCTTTCCCCTTAAACCATTTTGTTTCTCCAATATTTGGACAGAAATTTTAAAAATTTTATTTAACCTTTTTTTGTTTTGTTTTGTAATTCATGGCAGTTGATCCCAAAAGGATGAAAACTGTATCATTTATGTTTCTTATTCATCACTTGGCATATTACAGGAACTTCATGAATATTCCCTCATGAAGACTTTTTGAAACTTTACTATTGAAAATCGAATTTGTACACATTTAGTGGTATAATTTAGAAATCCCCAAGTTTTGACTGTTTAATCAAGTATTCAAAGCTCACATAATGCTTCAGAGTGAATATTCTAGTATCTTCTATGAAAATGCTTTTTGGAAAGTGACTCCTGCCACAAAAGCTTAAGCTGTTTTTCCAGCTTCTGCAGAAGTTTCCTCTTTCTTCAAGCAAGTTGCTTTGACACGTACTCAGTACTCATAACCTTTCTTAGCCTGTGTTCTTTGGAAATGTGCAACTATTTCTTACTGGATTCAATCCTAACAAAATTGAAATCTTAATATAAAAAATCAAAGTAGTTACATAAAGGAAGACTTCACGTAAGATACTTGTAACAAATTGTCATACTTTTTTCTCTCTAAAACATACACATTCCCTCTTTCATATTAATTTTTGAAATTGTTTTGAACACTGCAATGAACATTTCACTAAAATATAAGATTATCATGCCTTTTTAACAAAGAATGCTAATATGAATATTATTAATTCAAAATTTAGCTCTGCAAAGCCACTGATTCAACAAATATGACATGGTCCAAATTATTTACAGTATTACAGGCTACTCCTAAGAATCATTATGGGAATAAATTAATTGTTGAAAAATAATTAAAGCCAATAGTCCTATTAATAGCATACAGACAATAAAGCTAACTTTAAAAGCTGGTTAATCACTTAGAATTAGAAACCATTTACATATCAATCCTCAGGAAAATTTTTGTCACCTCCACATACTTGCACAAAATAACTGTCCTTTCTTTTTTGCCTTTTCTTTCCTTTCTACTTATTCTCTAGAACTACATCTAACTCAGTAGTTTTCAGACTTAGAGATTTAACTCACTAGAAAAATTATTTTTTGCTGAGAGAAAATTTCCATGGTTCTTTTATGCTTCTACATGTGACACTTAGTGCCTCTTGTTCCAGACTCTTTCCAAGAATGCATATATAGCACATAGCCTTGCAGGATAGAGATGGCAGAATAGAGATAGCATCTTTCTCCTGACCAAAAGGAAGGCATGCTTATTGTTCATTACAAAAGATTCGACTTCCCTAAATTCAGAGTTTCTCTCTTCTCATGAACTCACTTCATGTGCTGATGTCTTCTGGCCCTCTTTGTATTGCCCTTAGGAAATGATGCAAATATGCTGATGCCCATGCTGTTTGTTGTGCCATGGAAAATAAAGCCCTTTGTCTTGACCTAGCAGCCCCTTACCTTCTGCCAGCATCCATGAAGCTGTAACACACTAACTTATTAGCTTGCAAGTATAGTAAAATCTTAACCCCTTCATAGTTTTTAAAAATATTAACCAAAATAATTGCCAATTCTGTTTCCCTAAACTTTAACTTAAAAATGAAAATTTCTACCAGTTACTATCA
>NW_011889203.1:578601-586214 GCF_000151845.1 Pteropus vampyrus | reverse complement strand
TCCTAAGAATCATTATGGGAATAAATTAATTGTTGAAAAATAATTAAAGCCAATAGTCCTATTAATAGCATACAGACAATAAAGCTAACTTTAAAAGCTGGTTAATCACTTAGAATTAGAAACCATTTACATATCAATCCTCAGGAAAATTTTTGTCACCTCCACATACTTGCACAAAATAACTGTCCTTTCTTTTTTGCCTTTTCTTTCCTTTCTACTTATTCTCTAGAACTACATCTAACTCAGTAGTTTTCAGACTTAGAGATTTAACTCACTAGAAAAATTATTTTTTGCTGAGAGAAAATTTCCATGGTTCTTTTATGCTTCTACATGTGACACTTAGTGCCTCTTGTTCCAGACTCTTTCCAAGAATGCATATATAGCACATAGCCTTGCAGGATAGAGATGGCAGAATAGAGATAGCATCTTTCTCCTGACCAAAAGGAAGGCATGCTTATTGTTCATTACAAAAGATTCGACTTCCCTAAATTCAGAGTTTCTCTCTTCTCATGAACTCACTTCATGTGCTGATGTCTTCTGGCCCTCTTTGTATTGCCCTTAGGAAATGATGCAAATATGCTGATGCCCATGCTGTTTGTTGTGCCATGGAAAATAAAGCCCTTTGTCTTGACCTAGCAGCCCCTTACCTTCTGCCAGCATCCATGAAGCTGTAACACACTAACTTATTAGCTTGCAAGTATAGTAAAATCTTAACCCCTTCATAGTTTTTAAAAATATTAACCAAAATAATTGCCAATTCTGTTTCCCTAAACTTTAACTTAAAAATGAAAATTTCTACCAGTTACTATCATCATTCTTATATATGAAAGAAATTAGAAAAGATATAATTAAATAATGAAGGATAGAGCAAAAAAAAACCTGGTCAAGGACTGGTAACTTCCTGAGCTAAAGACTTCTAGGAGTTTGGGCAACACATTCTGCATAGTGTTGCCTCAGTTTCAACTCTACATGGCCCTAAGGGACAGTGCTTCTGAAAGTCCACAAGGTTAAGTAAAATCTGTTATCTTGCCTACAGCCAATATGTGGGGTTCTCACCAGACCCCTTCACATTTATGAAGGTAGTTTCTCATAACAGTGAAGGATGAAGACATGAGGACCGCCCAACAATCAGGAAAGATGCTGGCTTCCCAACCATAAGACTCAATAGTCTCTGAGATAGAAAACGGAGAGAAAATGTTGTGGAGACGGGGCCTCCTACTGCCTGCTTTGTCTGCCACAGGGGCAGAAGCAGGAAGTCATTCCAGGGAGCTGCAATGTCAGGTGGCAAAATCCCTCAGATTTCTGCCAAGTCTAATATCTGGTTACAAAGGAACAGCATCTGGAAATACTTTTTTCTTCTACTGGATAGTATTCCATATGGACAGTCACTACAAATATATATTGAAATGCCAAAGCTTAAATCTACATCAACATTAAGAAAAAAAGAAGAAGAAAGAAAACTTGGCAGAATTATTTTCTAAAAAATTATTCTATATTCTAAATCCCTAGAAGGATGTTTGGAACTACGCTTAGTTACTCCATCTCTCCATACAAATTGGACTCGATTGTCCTTTGAAACCAGTAAAAGAGTGTCTCAGATCAAACTAGTGCTCTTCAAATTGTGGCCATTTGAGAGAGAAATGAGGCAAATCTTCCTGGTCGCAGTTCAGACCCTTCTTCATTCCCTTCTATCTCTGCTTATATCATCCATGAAATTCAATTATAAGGGATTTAAGTCATTAACAATGAAAATTATAAGAAAAATAGCTAATTATGATCATGATCACTAACAACTAACTGGAAAGTTTTTTTAAGCAGCTAACAAGATTTTGGATTCTTCGGGCATTGTAACATCCATTACTTTCCTTTCCCCTCAACACATCACATACTTGTCTTATTAATGAATTCTGAGCCCCATGTAAGCAATATTTCCACAGCTGTAAGGTTCCCATTATTAATCAAAATGATAAGTAGGGCAGACTCTGATTTGACACAGCATATGCTTTTCTAAGTTCAACACAGCATAGGTAGAGCAGAAAGGAATACCTCAGTACAGAATATTCTGTCTGTTCTGCAAAAATATTTATCCTGAAAAGAAGAGGGATTTAATTCGCATATAAACACAAGTTTTAAACATTTCCATAAAATATCTTCATTAATCACAGACTCTTCTTTCCAAAATATGAAAAGAATTTATTCATCTGTACTAAAGCAATATACATAATACACTTCTCATTTTCTTATTTAAAAAGTGATTTACTTCTCAAAGAAAAGCATTTTCCTAAGTGTGTGTGTGTGTATATAGGTTTTATTATTCTAAAGTGCTGACAGAAGTATAAATTCGACAACGGCAATACTCATCATTATTTTTTGTATATTTTGTATTTATTTATAATACATATGAATACTAGAAATCATCAATCCAATTATCTTAGTTTGGGACCCCTATAACAAATTACTGTAGACTGGGTGGCTTATAAACAATAGAAATGTATTTCTCACAGTTCTGAGCTGGGGAGGCCAAGCAAGCCCTGGCAGGAGGGGTGCGGCATTCAGTGGTGTGACCAACGAGGAGACTGACAAACTGACAGGAGGGCTAGAGAGTCAGGAGTAGAAAGAAACCAGAAACACGTACCTAGGGAGTTTGGGTTCATCAGAGAGGCATCGAGAGGCTTTTTAAAAGAGGACAAAGTATATACAAGTATATATATGTCCTCAGTGTTTTAAGAAGATTAATTTGCCCGTAGTTTACAAAGCGATTGGAGATTGGAAAGACCTGGGGAGGAAAGAAGTAGTTTTTCCCAAGCCCAGTAGACGTGAAAAAGGAAAGAGTGAACGAAAGAAACATCCCAAAGGTTGTTTCTGGTCCAGGAGGAGGAGGAGTCCGAAATGTCCACTCACCTTGATTTCTACAACAGGTCATTGGTGGATACTCTCGTTTCCACCCTTGCCATGCTGATACCAGAGGGAACTTTTCTTACAAAAGAAAACCCCTCCTTAAATGCCCCCCTGTGCTCCCCGTTACCCTCATGACATAGAACCCTGGCATGACCCTGAATGATAGGGTTCATGCTTCTTTCTGCAGCCTCGTCTCCCACCGAACTCCCTCACTCACTGCACTCTAGCTTCATCTAGGTCCCCTCACATACGGCTTCCTCAGCCTGGAATTGTTGTAACTCATTCTTGCCTTTGTGATGCAGCACTGTGTCTTTCTGTTTCTCTAACACAAAACACATACTCCACTTCATTCAGCTAAATTCCACTAATCCTTGGTTTCGCAATTTGAATGGCATTTCCTTACATAAACCTTTTCTCTCTTACCAAAACTAGATAAGTTTGCCTGGTTATGTGATACTAGAACTCTGAATTTCCAAGAACTACCCATCACATTTATAATCACTTGTGTAATATCTGCCTCCCTACTAGACTGTCAGTCTTTGTCTGACATACCTAGGGTTATATACACAGTACCCAATTCAGTGCCTCGAAATAGAATTTGCTTACCAAAATGTTTATTACATAAATTAATGAGATCCTAAAATATTCAATGTTAACGATTATAATGATGTTCCAGTCCTAACAGTTCACCCAAAATTTAAATCTTGGGTGAAGAAATCACCATGCAAAAAAAACAAATAGAAAACTATCAACAGTTCTGCACTGGCTTCTAGTGGTACATATTTCCTCCATCCAGCCTCGCTTACACAGGATTCAATTGCTTTTTATTTATAATACATATGAATATTTTCCCCTTATTATCTCAAAGCCAAAGAAAATGACAGTTGGCAAATCTAGCCCCTGTTTTATCTCCTCTGTTACCTACATATCAAATTATTTTAAACATTAAGAGATATAAGTTGTAAAAATAAAAGTTTCTGCATTTTTAATATGGCAAAGGTCATGTTTATAAGATATATTTACTTCTTCCTATCCTGAGAGAATTTTTCTTATCTGCTATAATTCAACTTTAAATGCTACTCAAACAACCACAGGAATGATTCAGCTTCTAAATGAAACCTGAAGTATCCTTCCTATCCAAAGTGGCAAAATGCCCAATTTTTTATTTTCATTATCATGTAATTTCTTCTTTTTTATGGGGCACTGCCAGTTGGGGAACTTTCTTAAAGGAAACAAACAAACAAAAATGCTCCTTCTCTTTCCATTTATTAAACAAGGTTCCGAGCAAACTAGATAAATGATGACTAGAGTTTAAGTTGCTAAAAGACAGAGTCCATTTCTCCACAGTGTTTCATGCTTAATAGAAATTAAGCAACTTTTTTAACTTGCAAAAATCTTATTAAATTGCCAGTCTCAGGAAGCACTTTTCTGGCTTAATAGAACACTAATGTGTCCTGAGTTTACCTAATTAACAAAGAACTTGGTAGGACTTGAGCTCTTAAAAACAAACAAACAAAACCCAAAGATTATCAAAAGGCAATTAAAGGATTGAAAAGGAAAACTTGAAGACTAAAGGAAATGGGATTTTTCCACCAAACTCTCTGAGACTTAACTTGGAGAAGATAATTGTTATTACCATATTGCTATCATCATCATATAGTTGAGTCCTTATTATATGTCCATCCTGTTCCAGTTGTTATACGCAAATGGTTTGAGTTTCCCACCCTCGTGACCACCATATCTGCTCCAAGCTAGGTGTATTATAAACCATTCTCCTTCTTGAAGAAATGAGAATAAACTAAAACCTTTAGGTTATGAGAGGAAGAGTCTAAGAGTAAAGATTATATAATACTAAGAAATTGTTAAAAGTACAGTTAAGTTTTCCTTATTCAAAAAAGTCAAGAAATCGGGACTTCTTGTTTATCAAGTGCCCAGTTAAATCTAACACATGATTGTGATATGTAGTATATGAGTTAGGCCTTTCGGATGGCAAAGTCAGGCCAGAGAAGGGCTTCAGAAAGAGCTCAAGATAGGTAAGCACCATCCAATAGAACTGGGGAGGATGGTCTGAGCCCCAGTGATAGCCCCTGCCGGTCTGGACCCAAGGCTGACCCATGCATTCTGCCTCCATACTTTTCTTGCTTACAATTCAGCATTTCTTAGTCACCATCCCTATTCTAATATCTGACACTTAGACACCTTTTACCAAAGGTTCAATATTCTCACCAGAGCTCCCTTTCCTTGGCTGTGTGACCTTCTAACTTACATTTCTGCCACCCCAATCATTTTCCACTCTCTTATCCCAGGCCAGGGTTGACAGTTTTTACTAGCCACCCCCTGCCACTAGGCCCCAGACAGGAAAGAAGTTGTCTATGGAACATATTTCCAGTCAATGTTTTAAACACTCTGAGTTAATTCATTCTTTCAACAAGCAATTATTAAGAGTCTATTGTGTGCCAGACACTATAAATGAACAAGGAAACAGTGGGTAGGAACAGGTGCTAAGGTGAAAATTATATAAGGTGAAATCATAGGAATGTTAAAGCCTGCTTTAGACTGGGTGGCCAAGAACAGTCTCACTGAGGTGGAAACATTTAAATGATAGAAATGATGCAGCCACATGAAGAACTGGTGTGGGGGGACGTTCATGGCAAAGGGAACTGTTTTGGCAAAGGCCTTAAGACAGCAATGAGCTTTGTGAGTTGAGGAACAGAAAGAGCAATGTGGCCAGAACACAGGAAGCTATTTGGAGAGAAGACTATGAAACTGGAAAGTTAAGTCAAGGCAAGGAAAAGGGAGGTCATCGTAAGTTGGAGTTCAGCAGCTTGGGTTTTAATCTAAGGGTATTGGAGGATATGATCTACATTTTCAAAGATGGTAGGTGACCACAGTAGAATCCAGGAGATGCATTACAAGCCCATTGCAATGGTCCAGGGAAGCTGTACTGGTAGCTTAGACTGGAGCAGTAAATGTGGAAATAGAAATAAGTAGATATGATTTGGAAGCAGAGGTGGCATAACTAGACAATTTATTAGATATAGGCCACAAGGGAAAAAGGAATTAAAGATGACTCTTATGTTTTTAGCAACCAGGTGCATGGTCATACCACTTAATGAGATGATAAATGTTTAAAAACCAACTCTCAGGAGAAAGCAATCCCTGATTTGCGTTTGATTTTGGGATATAAATGCCCCCATTTCTACCTAATTCATTCTATAGACATGATGTCAGTGAATGAAGCATGGTCCAAAGTTGGATTTCAGGACTTTGGAGAAATTGGCTCCAGCACGTCATTGTCGGTAACAAGTTTTGAAGAGGGAATAAAATCAAGAATTCTATTGTGGTCTGGACTAAAGCTAAAACTCTTATTAGACATCCAAGAATCAAGGAATGAATTGTATTTATATATGAGAACTATGTGTATTTTTATAACCAAGGTACCTAGACTGGGTTCTTACTTCCCTATGGAAATATCTTTACTGATCCCTTTTCTCTTCTCTCTCCTCTTCTGCTCTTCTCTCTGTTTTATTTGTGTATATGTAAATTTCTATGGGGTGGGGTGAGGGTGTGTGTCGGTTTTCTATTGCTGCTGAAACAAATTACCATAAACTTAGTGTCTTACTACAAATTTATTATCTTTTAGTTGTGTGGGTCAGAAGTCCGACATAGGTCTCATGGCTAAAATCAAGGTGCTGGCAGGGCCATGTTCTTTTCTGGAAGCTCTAGGGGAGGATCCATTGCCTTTTCCAGTCTCTGGAGACTGTCTGCATTCCTTGGCTCATGGTCTTCCTCCTCCCTCTTCAAAGCCGCAATTGCAAACTAAATCCTCCTCACATTGTATAACTCTGACCTCCTCTGCTGCCTCCGCATTCTACTTTTAAGGACCCTTGTGATTATATTGGGCCTATCTAGATAATCCAGTATAATATCCCTATTCTAAAGTCAGATGACTAGCAACTTTAATTGTATCTGCAACCTAATTCTCCTAATCTGACTTATTCACAAATTCCAGGCAATAGGATGTAGATATCTTGGAGTGGCCATTAGTCTTCCTATTACAATATATATATATATGCGTATACATTCACACAGGGACTAATATGCATTTGTTTATGTTTGCATATCTATATATATGTGCAAATGTGAATCTCTTTTCTCATATATTTCTATAACACATAAATTTATACATTTCTTCTACTAGAATTTTGATTCAGGAAGAAATCTCTTCTATAAGAACAATTTATATATTTCCTTTTTTCAGTTCAAAAAGACAAAAATTCATCTGTCACCTTTACCGTTAGGTAGTTAGGCATGAGCGACAGGAGCCAAGGCCCAGCTCTGTAACCATAGATACTTCTCTTGAAGACTTTCCTTAAGGACTTCCCAGGAATCTCTCCCTTTTAGGGTTATAAATTACCCCAAATCCTAGAGCACAAAGGCCATAAAAGCTGCTGGCTAAACGAGCTACAAACACATGCGCAGAGAGTACTGCCCCTAACTTCAGCCTCGTTATACCATCGTTATAATATCATGACTATGCCTGGAAGCTCATGAATCTAATTACAACACTGAATTCTGTGTATACACAAGCGCATTAGGCGAAGTTATTGCCTAGCATCAATCAGGAGTCAGTCAAGATGACCTCACATACGGATCAACTAGGCCCTCCCATCAGAGCCCAAATATAAACAGACTTTCCCATTTCTGCATTGTTA
>NW_011889203.1:551967-577423 GCF_000151845.1 Pteropus vampyrus | reverse complement strand
GAAAAACGTTCCAGAAAGAAATGGAGTCTGAGTGGCTGGATGCTCTTACTATAAGAAGCTTTGAATTGCCCCAAGCCTTGCCACTCTCTAGACATTCATCCTTTCCTAGGACTCCACCGAAGAGGCCCACAGGCATTTTAAAAGGTTTTAGATGAGCCATTGAGAGTGAAATATTTCACATACATTAAAAGCCCTCTGTTCCCCTGGAGCAGGCCTACCCTCCCGCCTCCTGCATAAGGGCAGTCTTGCTCCTCTGCAGTGACCTAGACAAGCATCAAGGAAAGGCTTGTGACCAGGGAGGACAGGAAGGAGGCCACAAAGGTATACTGGGAAAAGGAGCTCTACTGCCACACTGCCCACCCAACAGACCAGCTCACCAACTTTGAAAATGTCTCTTTTCAAACTTAAGAGTCAGAACTGATCTCAAAACCTGGCACTAAATTTTACCAGGAGGTAGCTTTAGGCAAGTCACTTAGATCTCAGGACCTCAGTATCCTTGTCTCTAAAATAAGATTATTAACACTATTCACCTCACAGATTTGCTATGAGGATGAAATGCCACAGTGTATGCATGCTTCCTCGAATACTGTCTGACATGGTATAAGTGCCCTACAAACATTATCTATAGGCATAGATGAAAATAATAATAAAAATGATTAATGTCTCATCTAATATGTCAAAAACATATTGGGTAGTCCAACAGGATCTGTTTGTATGCAGTCTCAAAACCAAAGCCCTATAAAGAAATTTGGTTCATAGAAAACAATATAGAAAGCATTTAACCTGCAAACAGCCTGTAATAACACCCATTATTTATTGCAGGTATACTCTGTACCTGCTACTGAACTAAGCAGTTTTTACAAAAAACTTAATATAATCTTTACAAGTACCCTAGACTTACTCATTTTAAACCTGAAATTATTCATTACTTGCATATATGTAAGTAAACTGAGGCACAGAAAAATTGAGTTACACAGCTAGTGAGTTGCATCATTACCCCAGGCCTGTTTGAGGCCAGAGCTGATACTATTGAGTATATGCTTTATATGAGTTTATGCTTTACATGCATCTTAGAAATTGAGAATCCTGCTATTTCTTAATCTTTTAAATGCTCATTCATCATAGTGGCCACAGGGTCTCTCTTTAGACTAGGCCTTCCCTCACTGAGGCCCATTCCCCTTAGCTTGCTTCTCAAATTACAGGCCAAACTACCTGCTTGTTTTATAGCCTCTGCCACATCTTCAGCTGAGTGCTCTGGGACTCAGTCTCAAAGGGTCTTCCTCAGTGCATCGTGTTCTCTTGATTCCCTGAGGTCAGCATTGACAGGCAGCCTAACTTCTGAATGACGGGGGTAGAATCTTCAGTTTCTTTCCATGACGGCACCATTTTTTGTTCTCCAACTCCTCCCTTCCTCTTAGAAAATAATAGTATTTTAACATTGGCTAAGCCCTTCAGGTCAGAAGTTAGGTAAACTTAGTTTTAAATCCTGGCTCCAACATTTATTAAATGTATCACCTTGGGTAAGTTATTATGTAACACCCAGTTTCTCCACTTGTAGGATGGAGGTAATAATGGTATTTATCACATTAGTTTCTTGAAAATATTAGCCAATTAAATGAAGATTAAATGTACAGCTTTAAGCACAATACCTGGCATGAAGTTAGCAGTCAATATACATAAGCTATTACTATAACACTCATCACAATTTTAATGTTTGATGTCTACTTTCCTGACAGAAACGTATTCACTGTAGGCTTCCTGGTCCCTATCACAGTGCCCAGCCCCTAACTGGAGCTAAGTGAACACTTGCTGATTGAATGAAAGTATCCCATGAATGAACCCTTTATCAGTGTATCACAACTATTCTTACACTCCCTTCTGCTCCCTCTCGTGGTGATCTAATAAATTCACTTATTGAGGGATTCCTAACATTTGCCTCAAATGAGACACTTGAAGGAGAAATATTTTTTTAGGAAGCATTCTACATAAAGTGCTGTATGAAACCTTTGCACTGTGCTCTTTCAAAACACTTAAAGATCAACACTATTTGTCTTGGCTTCTAGAGTCAGACTGCTGTTTCTTTGACAGTGATATGACACAGATCTCAGGCCACATGGGACCCCAGTTATATTATGTAAGTATTCACAGGGCCTTTCTTCCAAGGAGGGTTCCCTTGTTTCCCTTGTTAGCCTTTTGGTGTATTGTGGCTAATGAGTAACCACTCTAGAGAGAGAAAATAAATCAGACGTGATAGAAGGAGGTGAAAAAAAGAGCCAGTATTGATTGAGTTTGGAAAGTGAATACTAGGTAGTTTTAAGAAAGTGTCATGGGAGACCTAAGTAGCTGCCAAAAGTAATGTTTGAGATACTGTAAGATGGATAGAGAAAGTATTTTAAGATAGGTTCCTACATGATAAATGGAATTCACCTTTAAAAATCTCTTCACTAGGCTTTAGTACACATTTAAATAGCTTTACAAAGATTTTCGAGATATATAAGTGGTGTTTCTTTTGAATGTAACACCTTGTTAAGACTGACCAAAAGGGGTCCTGCTTCTTTAGCTTTCATACACACATGGTCAGTGAACATCCATTACTATAAAGTAGGCTACGGAGATTGTATAAGTTCTCTTTTTACAACCTCCTTAGCTATATTCATCGTCATATGGAGCCCTGTATAATGACTCACCCATTCAAAGTTGCCTGTTGTATTTATATTTATTTATTTCAGCTGCATTAAAATGACTCCTTAAAGAAGCCAGTAGGTCAACCAGCATAATTCTCCAAGGACCAATTTCCTTTTTAAGGACAAATTTTTCAATAAAATTGCTTTCTATGCCTCCTTTCCTATGTTCTGTTGAATGAACAAACCATTGTTGGCCTCCCTGACGTCTACAGATTGTAAGGAGAGTGAAGTTTGTAAAACAGTAAAATCACAGAAGCTCTCCGGGTCTCCAAGTCTTCATTATTTTTTCTCTCATTTTGAAAAATCTGTATTGGATCTTAATAACACATGTTTATTGTAAAAATTCAAACAATGTGAAATTATATAAAGTGAGATTCTGTTCTCTTTCTACCTCCCACCCTGATCAGTATATAATTTTTACAAATAAAAAAATGTTTTCTACTATATTATACACAATTTTCTTAAAACCTAGATTATACTACATATAATATTCTATGACTTAATTTTTCATTTTTTCAAATTGAAATAATAGAATTAGAGTTTTTGTGAGGCTCAAGTGAAATAATGTATGTGAAAATACTTTTACGATTATAAGATACTATGCAAATACATACAAATACTATATATAAAGGCATCATATTATTGTTATAACTGAGAACTTTTTACTCCTGGCTTACTCTTCCTGTGTTGTACTTGCGATGACCAGCTTTCCTTCTTCCTCTATTTCTTTTTTTTAAATAATCGTTCCTCAATTCAAAGATATAATCTTTAAATAAAAATACTTTAACATCTCTAAAATCATTATGTATATCATAATTAGTAGTGTGTTCTAATTTTTTTCAAGTCTTACTGGCATGTAAAATAATGATGTGTCTTAGAATGATGGCATTAATGGTAAGATGAAATATTCTATGTGTTTATCTCTCCCTTCCATAATCAATTTTACTATAAAATTGTCACCTTGGGTAGATTATTTCATTTCCCTATGCCTCAGCATCTTCATCCATTAAATGACGATAATATTTAGAAGAGTTATTAACTAGCACAGAGCCTGGCATATAATAGGCATTTATTAATTATAAATTTTATTCTTTGCTTTGCTCCTTTAAGTTAAAAAAAAATTCTCTGGCTGATGTTTAAAACTCTGATCACATCATTGCAAATTCTACAGTCTGTCCTTCAGTCAACCAGTAACACCCGCTATCCCCAAATCTATTCTACACTTCCCCACTCCTGTCCCCCAAATAGTTGTCTATCAAAATCCCACCCATCTCCATGCCAACACACATAGAACTTTTTCTGATACTCTTGGTACTGATGTGATCACTTCTATTTTTGAATCTCCATAGCACCTTATTTGTGCTGTCACATTTTCTTTTATCATTATCTTATCCTCACCCCCTACCTGCTAAAAATTCCTGTAGAATAGATGAGTTCTTCACCTGTGCACCCCATACAAAAGCATGCTGTCTTACATAAAATAAGTGTTCAGTAAATAATTTTTACATGGAAATGAACCTTCAACATTAATGTCTGTGCTTGTGAGGCAATGTTTCCAGCAATAGTAACATTTGTGATATTTTAAAGCTTACATAGTTTCAATTTAATTTTTTATTAGTCTGGAAATATATTTAAAAGTAGCTTGTAGGCAAATATTCTCTTAATTCCTTCAAATCCTAATTTTAGGAAAATGACTTTTATACCCAGTTTATTTTGTTTATTCTGAAAACAAATACATAAGTTTTTCCACATGCAAAATGAGTAAAAGTAAAATCAGTTCACCCATTATAGTCAGTGTTTTGTCACTTTTTCTGAAGACAAAGCCACTTGAATATTCTTGAATGTGGATAGTCAACCAAACTTATACATAGTTGAATAATGACTACAAATCTTGCCCTGTTTAAACTCAAACTGTGCCTGTAGCCTCCAGAAGCTACATACATTTTCTGGTTATTAAAAGTAGTCATGTAGCCCATTAGCCTCCTTTATTCAGTACCGTTGGCTTTTTAAGGAAATGATTCTATTTATAAATAATGACACACACTCACTCATCTTGTTAAAATTGTACAGAAAAACAGAGACCTCCAGTGGCAAACAACTTTGTATAGAGAAATTCAAATTTCGAACAGCTTAAAACAGATGGAAAAGACATAATGGATTATTCACCCAAGGGTTCTTCAGTCTAGCCTTTCTTTCCTGCCATGTATTTTAGTACTTCATCAATTCCTGTCCAAATGTCTGAGAACTGTGTTCTTACCATCACACTAGGAAAATCACTTCCCCATCCAATAGAACTTATTACTAGAAAGTTCACTTGATATTTATTTTAAATTATTTTTATTAAATTATGTTATATAAATTAAGTTACTGTATCTTCCAATTATTTTCTATGACATTTACTAGTCAGTTTTACTATTTACAAGCATTAATACTTAAAATATATTTTAAATATTCTCAATTCATCTTTGTTAGATAAACTACACAGGGTATGATATATGTCAGAAGAAATTTACACATATAGACAAATATAACAACTTTTTAATAGGATTAATGCAAGAAAACAAGATTAGACTATAAAATATATTTTCTAAAAAATTTACTTACATTGATTATATAATTCCACTTAAGCTTGAAAAGTATTTCAAAAGAGTGATTAATAAGATACATGTTTTAATAAAGTCAAAAGTATGAAAATTGCTTGAATGAAAATAAAAGTGTATTTTTGAAGACTCTGGAATCCTTAAATACAATAGATTCTCAATAGTATGTTAAATGTTTCTCCTGAAGGGTTAAAATATATATATATCGGTTGGTTATTCTTTGTCCTGTTTACAATATTAGAGGACCACGTAGCTCTACTCAGTCAATGAACAAGGACTTTGCTAGGATATAAAGATAAATTTATAAATTTTTTAAATGTTTAGAATCAGTTTTAACCAAACACTAAAATACAAATTGAGCTCCTTCAATCATTCAACAAAATGGGCTGATATATGGCAAATGCCTGTTAAGATATCCCAGCTCTAGCTGAGAGGTTATTTCTAAGTCTGACTTTCAAAAATAAGGTTAGAGAGAATGATAAAAATGCCTTGAACAACAGTTTCCTCACAAATATTTGTTCAAGTCCTTCTTCCCAAATTCCCATGTAATAGAGTTCTCTTTATCTTTAATTACAGCTCTGAGGCCAAATACACAGGGGACAAAATAAAGATAAGTTTGATTAATGTAAGATATTAACATGAACACAGAATTACATATTTGTGTGTGTTTATATTTAGATTTAGACTACTGGGGTCAAAATTACTCTAGACAGGCCATGTTTTTGAATTCACAATGCCAGGCAAATGGCAGTCACTCAACAAATGTTCTGTCGGTGATGATTAGAATAAAGTTATATCACCCATCTCCATCTTTCCTGAATTTATCAAGCAGATAAGTCAGTTACTATCCTCAAAGTAACAGCGAAATACAATTTTTCTCAAATGAAAAATCACATTGTATAAATCTGAATTGCAGGTGGAGCCAGCTCAATGAGCTACTTGGTACAAGTGAAGACTGTCAAAGCATTAGGACACTGATTCTTGATTCAATTCTGAAAAGGAGAGAGATTGCACATTTTTCAATACCTGCTTGAAGTATGATGACCAAAACAGGATCGTTCTCCATTCTTCCAAGACTTTCCTTTTGGTTTTGTCCTCTGGTGAAAATGCTAAAAGAGCGCTGAAGTAAGAAAGGGGAGATCAGCAGAGTAGAAAGAAAGGGTGGGGTGGAGATATGAGAGATCAAGATAATTCGTATTCTGCATAATCTACGTATGGATAAACATGAGTGTCTGCCAAATAACCAACCAGTTCAACAGACAGAACGGTCAAGTCCACTGCTGTAGTGTTGGAAAGTAGATTTTTTTTATGAAAAATCATCATAAGACTCAAAAACTCTACTCAAAGTGAGTTATGACTAGAGATTCAATCAAAATGTGGTCTTTTCTAAAAAAAAAATTCTTGCTTTTTAAAGTAGGAAATCATTTACACTATTATTTTACTTTCCACTTCACTCTAAAGTTCTTTATAACTATAAAAAAAATTGCCATTTTCTTGGTTATTTTGAACTCAACATGAATGTTCTGTCCTTTTATGTGAGCTCAAAGTGCCAGATTTCTGGGCTTTGTAAATTGTGAATGAGAACTTGATGTCACATGTCACAAAGAACAGAGTAACAAATTGTTTTTTTCCCTTTAATGTCCCATATATAGTATTATCTCCAAATTCTCTTGGCAATTTCTTAATCTTAATATTATAAAGACATTACGTACCTAAGACTTTTCCATTATGAAATTAACATTTGGTTCATATAATATGGATGAGGAAAAATGAGGGAAGACCAAAAAAGAAGACATATTTATAACAAAACATAAACAGAACATCATCAATGAAGCAATTCAACCTTCTAGTCTAAAGCACCTTGACGAAAATATTCTACCTACTAATGTCATGAATACACACATTTCGGGTTGTTGGTACTTTTATATGTGTGAAAGCACATGGAAATAAGGAATATAAACTAGTGGTTAAGGGTAAGGATGAGGAGATGAAGAGATCAATCATAATCTTGGACATATTGATTTCTCTGTGCTCATCTGTTTAATAACAGAATAAAGATACACACTTCATTATGAAGATTAAATGAAGATAATGCATATAAAGAGCTTAACATAGTGCCTGTCCATAAAAACTTGTTATCATTTATTAATAAAGAAGCTGAAAATGAAGCTTTATATATTATTAACATGACTGCGTCTTTTAGGGCAAATTTTAAAGCAAGCTGCTTAGATTAGGCCAAACCTAATATACTTAAGAATAAATAATCCATGGTGCCGCCGGCCGCAGGGCTAGGCGGTGGCGCAGAGAGCATGGCCCAGGTGTCGGACCCCGGCACAGGTTACGCGGACTGGGGCAGGGCGGGGCAACCTAAGCACTGCCTGTCCCGCTACTCCTGGTAATCAAAAGGGCAGACTGCATTGGCTCCTCTAAAGAACCCGGCCTCGGTTCCTCATCTGTAAAATGGGTGCATTGGTCCAGGTAATAATTTCTGTTCCATCTGAGAAGCACTGAGCATCTGCTCTGATCTGGGTACTGTGCGCGGTCAGTGTCTCGGGGTGGAATGCACTTCCCACTCAGTTATATTTGACCCGTTCTCCTCCCAACCAGTCCTTCCTCCTGACATCTCCATTCCTACTAATAGTATGGCCATTTTCCCAGGCATCAAGATTTGCAATTTTGGTGTCATCTTTCGCTCTTTTTTTCCTTTATCCTTCATAACCAAGTTTTAGCTAAATTCTATAAATTCTACCTCTGTAATATCTTTCTAAATTATTCTCTCATTTCTGCTGGCACTTTCACTCTCTTAAATTAGTCCTTATCACCTATCATTTATGATATCAGAAAGGCCTCCTATGAGTCTCTTTGCCCTCAGAATCTCTCTCAATCTTAAGCCATTTACAGTATATTCTTCCTGATCATAACTCTTATTAAGCTATTTACCTGCTCAAAAATATTCAGTGGGTCTCCATTACCTAGACCAGCCCCTTTCTCTTGGCACGCTCCAGCCCCCATGATATAGCCCACGTCCTATGTTTTCAATATTATTTCCCACCTGCTCGTCTTAATTATGACTTTACTCTTGCCCAGGTAAATTATTTGCACATTATGATACTCATTCTAAAACTTCTAATATCATGATTTACTCATGCTTTCTTCCACTTTGAATTCTTTCCTCTATCTCTAATGAGATCCTCACTTCCATCAAACATTACAATAATTTCTCACTTCCTCTGAATTTCTCAACCATCCATGATAGTTTTGTAATACCTATCATTCTAATCTAATCATTCAGGCACATGTTTTATCTTTCATATAAATTGCAAGTTAGTAAGGAAGGGCAGGATCTATAAATGATGCAATTTTGTATCCAACATTATACCCAGCTCAGGGTTTTACATATGCTACAACATAAACAATTTATTTTAATTGTTATGAAATGCCCTTCTGGACTTTGATTCTGTAAGCATAAATTTAATTGACAGTTCAGGATCTTATTCACCTAGACAAGAATGTAACATTATCAGAGTATTATATGATATTTACATGGTCTACTGAAAATTCTTTAAGAATAAGTAAAGAGACATTGTCACAAAAATTCAAAGCCAATAGACAAAAGCACAAACTCAGTAGCAGGATAACACAAGAAACAAAGAAATCCCATAATCGTCTTTGCAAAAATCTCTTTCTTCACAGCTCTCAGCTCTAAATGTAGCTTTATTAATGGGTGGTGTGGGCAAAAAGAATTTGACGAAACCCTTCAAAATGTGTTAAATTAATGCTTTCTTTGGTGCTACTAGGTTTTGAGGATCCTTAATTAAATTTATTCCCTATGTGTTAAATCATTTTCATTTCTGTTTAACCTTCTGTTTAAGAAAGTTTTGTCCAAATGTCACATCAAAATCTAAGGGAATCACAAAGCGAAGGTTAAAGAATACTACTTTCCCAGCCTTTCCAGTTACCATTGTAGAATCAGAGTCTGAGATCTAGTTAAGAACTCCCAAAAAGGGTGAAGTGGGTAAAGGGGATCAAATATATGGTAGCTGAAGGAAACTGGACTTTGGGTGGTAAATACACAATAGAATATACAGATGTCAAATTATAATGTGCACCTGCAAATTATATAATTGATTTAACCAATATTACCCCAATAAACTTAATTTAAAAAAAATTCAATAAAGAAAGAAAAGAGCCACGGTCCTCTTCTTTACCTCAACTTCCTCTCCATAAAAGTCAAGGTAGACTTGGGTGGCCTCAAGGAGCAGTGACGAACAGATTCCTGGAATAGGGTTCAAGTGAAGGTAGAAAGTAAAGGGACAGTGGGTGCGGCCAGGGTTGTGTTATCTGTACTTCTTAGTCTCAAGATGTGGTGGCCATGAAATATGCCCGGTGGACCTCCATCTACAGGAGTGTAATCAGCTTAGGCCCAGCATCCCATACTCTGAAACTCATCCCTGCATTTGTGCCAAGGCCACATCTCCAGGAGCTGCTTTCTGCCGATGACCCATTTCTGGGAAACAGGGGATTCCTCTTTTGGCTGATTTAAGCTCAAGAACTCCCCTCAAGTTTTGCCAAAACTTCTTTAGAGTATACAGCAATGCAGGAGGCTTGCACCTAGCCTTCTTTTCTTCCCTCCTCTTGGGATCAGACTAGCATCAAGTTCTGATGACTCTCCCAGCTCTCTCCTATTTCTTTTCATACAGGCATTGCCCTCTAATAAAATTTTTGCAGGTTTAATTCTATTTTTGTGTCTACTTCTTAAGTGACTCAGATTAACGTACAGGTACAAGCCTGAACCTTTTAACTACCTTTCTTGGAGCCACTGTGTCCCAAGACCTATTACATTGAACCTTATGAAATTGCCAATATCCAGTTATTTGTGATATGCAAAAATGGTGCTCTCACATGATCCAACCTAACAGTAGTGCAAAATGTTGACAGAGCTAAAACTTTGGAGGGTTAACCCTTCAAAGCATAGCATTTCCTTGAGCTTGAAATAGGGCTCTGTGCTACCATTCTTGGGAGGGCTGGAGTTGAGGGAGTTACCCCAACCCCTGGGCTCAGGAAAAGCCCATGTTTCTCACAGGAAACAGAATGGATACTCTTAATCAGCCTTACCTACTGGCCCATTTCCTTTGGAACCCACCTCTCTAAAATTGCTCACCTGTAAGATAGTGAGCATCAAAACTTGTCCTGATTCGGCTCCTCTGCTACAGCCTTTTCCCATGGAAATGTCCTGGCTCAGGAAATGATAGAACTTTAACCTTGAAGGCACCAGTCAGTTTGGGGAAAACTCTTTTCAAAATCAGAGGTACCTAAGAAAGTGGGGAAGTCTACTTTCTAGAACTAGGCAGGACACCATTCCCTAACTCAGGACTGCTACACAGGGAACTCTGCCCCATTTTCTGTGGTTCCAATACAGCTTACTAAGGCAGCTTCTACTCAGGAGGCAGGAACTCTCTAAAAGAGCCAGCATATGGATAGAATTGAATAAGAGAACTTTCTTCTCCTCAAACCACTGAAAAATAGACAGGGACCGATAGAAGAATAAAAGAGGAATAATGGGACCTTGGAGCAAAATGAACTGGACTCCTTGCTCCTATTGGCAATGGTAGAATACTCTGGTCTGATTAAGATATGCAATTCATCTCTTAAATTCAATACTCCAGCTATACACAGTTAAAAATGTTAATAAAAATTTACCTTTCAATGGAGAAACTAATTTTCACAGTGATTAAACCTAATCCAAATTGTAAAGTATGAAGACATTTTCCTCTCAAAAATATCTTTCTAAAACTAAATAACAACATAACTTTTATTCTCAAATACTATTTGGAAAGTCTTGTTTTTCTTCTAATAATTTTTTTGATTAAAAAAGAAAATTAACTTTACATGCAATTAATTTGGCAACTTTAAATGAAATACAGTCTTTTATTGAGAACTTATTATATGCAAAAATAAAGTTAGGAACTATTGGATATTTGAGTTCTGCCACTGATACTGACTCAAAGTTATGGAACGGGTAGAATAAAATCACTGTTGCTCTTTGTATAACATTTTTTTCTATGCAATTTAAAAAGTTGATATATTTTGTATTTCACTTTACATAACCATCCCTCTAATTTGTCATAAACATTTTATCAACATCCTTTTTAATACTGTACAACTTTCCATTTTATGGATATTATATGTTTAATCCTTCCCTATTTTTGGACACTTAAATTGTTTCAAAATTTTTGCTTCAATTAAATGTGTGAGATCGCATGTGTATGTGCAGTCTTACATGTTTATCCAATATGTGTTCAAATTTATTCTTAAAGAGCAGAATTCCTGTGTTAAAATTATAAATATTTTTAGACTTTGGATATGCATCTTCAAATTTATTTTATTTTTCTATAAGGCCTTGAATAATAGTGAAAAAAATATGGAGGATTATAGGATATTCTTAATTTAAACATCTTTTCTGATGTGAAGTGAAAAAATTGTATCTCATTTAAATTTCCATGCTCATTTGAATGATATTAAATATTTTTCAAGTTGTCAAATAATCTATATCTCTACTTTTTAGTATAACTTCAGATTTCTTGTTTTCAAACCTTCAAAAGTCATCTCTGTAATCTTCCTGAAAATTCTCTTCGGTTACTTAAATCGACTGATTTTAAAAAGGGCTTTTTACCATTCTATATCCCTCATCTTATTTGCCTCAGCCTCAGTGTTGTAGTGGATTTTACATTAATATTTGAACAGATATATTTAAATAGCTCTGTGTGATTTGTATACATGTGTGTTTATACATTTATTGTCAATGAATATCAGCAAGCTCATCTTCAATCTCTTAGATCTTGAGAATAACTGATTAACAATAATAAACTAATTCATGAATAAATTCATTTTCTTTCAAATTACATTTATTCTTTTTACTTCTCACATTTTCCAGTTTGTCCTAAGAGTTTCTTACATCATTATTACTAATAATATGGTAAAAAAAAAATCCCAATATTAAGAATTAATAGACCATTTGATTCAAGTTGATTTCTTAATATTTTCGACATGTCTTGGTGTAGAAAATTCGATACAGTAATTTTTTTTTAGATCAACTAACCCAGTTTACTCTCTCCAGACTGTGGATTGGAAGTTGGATGAAACACTAGAAATTAGTATGGAAAATAATTTTGCCAAATTTATTCCCAATCAATCTCCTTCAAAACTCTATCCCTTTGCTTTTCAATATATTTATGTAACTTTCTTAGGTTTTTAGAAGTTTATTTATTTTAAAGCCTCAATGGGTTTCTTGGATGCCAAATAATTTTTTTTGATGATATGAACCAAAATGAATTAAAAACACATGGAATTAATGTTCTCTAAAATATGTGTTTTTAAAGTTTGGAGAAAGGAAGTAAGAAGAGGTGCTTGGCAGAATGTTTGAGTTTTAGTAAATCCAAAATTTTTGAAAAATTGTTCCAGATGTTTGATGAACATCCTAGTGCCCCTACATTTCACCTAAGCCTGCCATAAATAAAGATAATTATAAACAGCAATAAACTAAAATTAAGGCGGCATGTAATGTGATGCCATAGGAATCAGAATTAACTGAACTAAATTAGATCACAGATAATAGTGGATGTGAATGTGTTGTAAACATCATGGAGGAAGTATAATTTTACAGTATGCCTACATAAAGGAAATAGGAAAATAAAAACAAAACCGTTTTACACATAAAAACCTGAAGGCATCCTGGTATCTCATCCTGGCATTCAGAAGTTCTCATTATCTTGCCCAGTGGTTCTTAGGGCACATTGATAAATCACCCACTGAGGATGTTTGGAAACTTAGACATTTTTGATTGTCACAATCACTGGGAAGACTTACTTGCCCAGTGGCCAAGGATGATTAATATCCTGCAATTTCTATAAAATAGCTGTTCACACAAGGAGCCATTGTGTCCCACCAGTCTCACCCTCCCTCTCTGGTCCCTGAATTCCAGTCTCACCAACTTTCCTATGCCATCCCCTGCAAATCACAGCCATCTTGCCTTTGTGTCTTTCTTCTACTGTTTCTTTACTTACAATTTCTTATCTCTCCTCTTTACTAATCCACATTTACTATTTTCTTCCAGAAAGACTCTTGTCTATCACAGATCTTTCCTCAAGGACCAACCCCCATGGTGAGCTTTTATCTTCTCTTGAAGTCTTTTGATAGCCTCACTATTTTATATTTATTTCCCTGATTACATTTACTACAGAATAATTTGTGTACACAGAAACTGACTAATTAACCACTGTTGACCTTTTTTTATTAAGATGTCCATGGTCATGTAGACTCAGCCATAGTTGAACTTTCCTAGTTGGGTTGGCTTTATTGAGAGAATTTTGTCATGTACGTACATACACTCACATGTGTATATACAATAACATGAATATAAATATAGATGTAGATATATATTAGATTCATTTCTGTAAATGCACAAAACATTGTGTTCTCACTGAATGATGTCTGGGTCCTTTGGCTGAAAAATTGGGTGAGAATTTAACCTATTGGTTCTATACCTTAGATGATAACTCACCTCTAATTCTGGTAGTTTTACCTCTACTAGTTGCATCACAGACTAAGGAATCTTTAGAGACTTAAAGCGCAGCCAGAAAGTGTTGACTTAGAAAAATATAATCTAATATTTCTGGGAGGAAATAATTCCCACAGACATTTGTTGGAAGATATAAACTATACATCTGGACTGTGGTAATGCCTTGGGATGACTAAGGGGAGTTTTGTCTTTCAAGCCAGTAAGAAATGTATTCTGTGCTTCAGAATAGCCCTTCACTGGCTTCGTGAAAGAAGAGTTAGGGGCTCGGATGAAAAATGAATAACTTCTACTTTATTTAGGGTTGATATCACTTTGTGGTGATGTTTAATATAAGTAGCCTTTGTCTTATGAACATGCAACTTTTGAATGACCTGTCCCCATCGCTTCCCTACCCTCTGGCTGCATGCCAAATATCCTCGGGACACTGCAGTGGCTGTCATCAAAAATTCTCCCAGTTCCTTGCGGCTTCAAACTACCTACAGCCTCATAGTGGCACAAGAGTAAAAGCTCAAAAGATTCAAGGTTTAATCTCAGAATATAAAGGGGAGATAGGGTCTACTCTGTGAACAAAAGGAAGTTCTACCACTGACACTTTCTCTGTTCTCTGTGTGAAATAACTGACTATGGAAACTGGTAACATAACCATCTTCTATTAACAAAAATACCAAAAATAATGTCACTGCTTTATCTTGACCATAAAAGCAACACAATCATTATTTTAAAATAAAAAATGCATAGATGACAAAATAATTAGAAAATTATCTGTAATTCTATTATGTGGAAATCACCACTCAAATTTGGGTGAACATTTGTCCACATTATATATTTATATATATACACATAGACTTGTATGTTCCAAAGTGAGATTATAAACCATATATACTGTCTTTAATATTGTTACTTATTATATTATGGACATGTTTCCATGCCAAACACAAATAAAGAAGATATAACTATATTACCATTTTTAAAGCTGCTTAGAATTCCACTGCACTGAAGCATCGTGATTTATTGAACCTGGCCCTATTGTCTGACATTTAGATCATTCTCAATATTTCACTATTACACACAGCACTGTGAATAACATACTTATACATACATTTTAGACATTTTTTGTTCATTTATTTCCAAGGGCTAAATTCTAGAAATGGAATTACTGAATCTTATTAACAGTAGAGAAATAACTATAATTTACATTGCCAAATTCTCCCCCTTTCCCAAAATACCATACCAATTTAAATTCAGATTTTAAAACAATTAATTTAATTCTTTTGGCATATAACCCACTCTCAATTTTGAAGCTGCTGTATGCATATCTTAGTTGTTTAAAATTATGATTTTTAAACTGTATTCTGATTTTTTCTCTCAAGGACCAAGGATCTGGAAGACAAAACTGGTGGGGAGCAAGAGATCATTTTATCTTTTTTTAAGATTTGAACTAAAACAGAGTTTCGGCTTTTATGGATTTATATAAGATTGCTTCTGAGCAAGATTTAATAAAAGAATTCAAAAAGCTTTGGTTAAAAATATCTTTTCTCACAATGCCAATGAGGAAAAGTAGTTATTGTTCTATACCACTGTCCAACAAATAGCTCTTTTATAATTTTTTTTTCAAGCTGTCAGTTATATCTTACTTCGTGGAGAGACTAACTAGATAGACTCCAGTGACAATATGTTTAAAAAGAATGTTAAGTCACTGTGTTGTCCCCAGAGCTTCAGTCACTAATGATACTTCCTCAAGAGTATAAAATCATCCCCCTAAATTATTTTACTTTTTTCATTAAATTTATTGGGGGCGACAGTGATTGATAAAATGATGTAGGTTTCAAGTGTACAGTTCACTAATACATTACATGTATATTGCATTGTATGTTTACCACCCAAAGTTAAATTTCCTTCTGTCACCATATATTTGACTTCCTTACCTTTATCTACCTTCCTCCTTCCACTGGTAATCACTAAACTGTTGTCCATGTCCATGAGTCTCTATTTGTTTGTCTTGTTTGTTGCTTTCGGTTTTATATCCCCAAAATTAGTGAAATCATATGTTTCTTGACTTTTTCTATCTGACTTATTTCATTTAGTATGACAATCTCAAGATCCATCCATATTGTCGCAAATGGCAGTATTTCATCTTTTCTTATGGCTGAGTAATATTCCATTATATATATGGACCACATATTCTTTATCCAATCATCTATCAAAGGACAGTTCAGTTGTTTCTATGTATTGGCCACTGTGAATAATGTTGTTATGAACATCGAGGTGCATATATATTTATGAATAAATGTTTTTAAATTTGGGGGGTAAATACCCAGAAAAGGGATTGCTGGGCCATATGATAATTTTATTCGTAGGTTTTTGAGGAACCTCTATAGTATTTTCCATAGTGGCTGTGCCAATTTACATTCCCATAAGCAGAGCTCAAGTATTCCCTCTTCCCTACAACCTCTCCAACACTGTTATTACTTGTCCTGTTGATGACTGCCATTCTAACAGGTATGAGGTGGTTATCTCATTGTGGTTTTGATTGCATTTCTCTAATAGCTAGTGAGATTGAACATCCTTTCATATGTCTGTTGGCCATTTGTATGTCTTCTTGGGAGAAGTATCTGTTCAGGTCCTCTGCCCATTTTTTAATTGGATTGTTTATTTTTTATGGTTGAGTTGTATGAATTCTTTGCATATTTTAGATGATAGCCTCTTATTGGAGGCATTATTTGCAAATATCTTCTCCCATTCAAATGGTTGTCTATTTGTCTCGTTTACGATTTCTTTGTCTCTTTGTCTTATTGACGGTTTCTTGTTGTGCAGAAGCTTTTTAGTTTGACATAGTCCCCATCATTTATTTTTGCTTTTACTTCCCCTGCCCTCAAGGTCAAATTCATAAGATCCTTTGAAAATCTGAGGTCTATGAGTTTAGTACCCATGTTTTCTTCTATGCAATTTATTGTTTCAAGTCTTACTTTCAGGTCCTTAATCCATTTTGAGTTAATTTTGGTGTATGGTGACAAATAGCAATCTAGCTTCATTCTTTTGCATGTGGCTTTCCAATTTTCCAGCACCATTTATTGAAGAGGATTTCCTTTCTCTACTGTATGTTTTTGGCTTTTTCGTCAAAAAATTATTTGCCAAATATCTCTTAAAAGAGTAATACTTCACTGTGATTTTTGGATAAAAGAAAAATTGCTCAAAATGTGTCTGACTGTACATTTGAACTCAGTCTTTAATGGACTGTCATTTTTAGAGATAGTTGAAGATATTTAACTAAGGGCAAAATCAGCAATTTAACCATAATTAAATTGAATCAGGATATTAAGGGGAAAAAACCCTCTGGGGTTTATACACCAAGCAAATGAGATTATCTTAGCAGTTCCCATTAATGTAGTTTTGATAATATTAACAAGATAATAAGAATGTGAAATTTAATTATTTCATTATAAATAGACCTGAAAGAGTCTATTGTGGTGAAGCATTTTACGGTATAACCTTTTGCAGAGATCCACACAGGGTAAGACAACAAGAGAAGAATACATTTGCTTTCTCAGTACAGAAGAACAGGAACAAGCAGGCTGAGTGGTAAGCAGCCTGACAGAATAGACAGAACAGGAAAAGGGAGCAGAACTAAAACCAGAGGAACCAAGGTCATAAAACACGAGGTCATTTCTGGAGGTCTAATAGAAAACCAGAGGCTCAGAGTATTTGATGCAGCACCAGGAACTATAACAAAAAATCACACCGCTGGTCAGTCGGCCGTTTGCATGAGAGTCCAGGAGAGGACAATGCAAGGAAGACTTAAGTGGGCACTTGGAGACATGGATGGTCAGGGCTTGGAAGAATCACAATTTTAGGGACCATAAGAAACACTTTCACTTTGTAAACTATATAACTATCTAACCAATGTCCTGTATACCTGAAACATATAAAATAAAATTTTTTATAAAACACTCTACTTCCTGTTCAAGCTCTACTTAATGTTTAGAGCCATGAGAAATGGAAAAAAAGAAAGTAGTACTATTGTTGGAAAAGGAGGTACTGAACAGCTTTGTGGACTCTAGACTGAGGAACTGTCCTTATATATAATATTTCATTTGCATTCCACAATGAAATATTCAACATAGCATAAAGTATAATGCAATAATATATCATAACATTACAACATAACATAACATAGAACCCAAATCTCTATGTTTGCCAAACTGAGATTCTCATTTAGTAAAATTATTCAAAAATCAACAGAGACAAAATCATCAGCCCTTACACAAATTTGGCTCCAAAGACTGGCAATTCTTTACCCTCTCTGGACTCTAATTTTCTCACCCATAATATTAAAGAGTTGGATGTCTAAGGAGTCTTCCAATTCCATTGTTGTCTAATTCTATAATTCTTAGAATTATTCAAATAAAATAAAATTAAAACTTCTTTCTCACGGAATTACTTTAAACCCCATAAAAGAAAACGTGTTTCCCATATAGCTTCTGGAACTAGTATCAATCCCAACTCCATTCCCCGCCCCTCAGACTCAGCCGCCAGAAGCTGCCAAAGCTGCGGAAAGTGGCCGGGTTCCAAGGAGCTCGTTTTTGCTAGCACGGGAGTAAGAATATTCAAGAACATCTGGAAAGTCTGCTTAATGTTGCAGTCACTTCCCAGGGTTTCATGCTGCTTCCTCACCACAGCTAATGATCACAACAACAGAATAAGGGTCCTAGATATTTCTCCCACCCCCATCTCCAACCCAAACCCCTGACCCCCACCACACCCACACTCCACCTTCATTGCATCCTGGGCTTCACCTGCTATGATCACGGTGTAACCCGGAAACCTTTGCTTCAGGTCTTAAGTGACAGGTGACAGGTGATGATGCTGTTTACCATATACATATCTTTAACAGCTAAAAAAAAATTATTTTTGTAATGCCTAAGTCCAACTCAGGAAGAAATGTTCAATATTAATACTTCTTTTAAGAAATCACCAAATATTTGATTAGCAGTTGAATTATAAATGTGCCACCCAGTCTGCATCCATGTCTTAGTAACTTGTGACATTTAGTCAAACCAGTCTCTTAAAATCTTTGTGTAGACTATTGAAGAAATTAATTTTCTTAAAAATTAAAAGCCATTGACTTAAAAATGATTCAGTCATTGTGCAGTTGAAGGGAATCATGTGTTCGATAATCACTTTTTGCTGATTTGGAAAGAAATTAGACTGACACTGTCCTAAAGTGTTTTAAAGGAACTTTAAATCTATCCCAGAAAATGAAGGGGAGGCCTAGGTTAGATCCAGAAAGGGCTTCTTGCTGACTTTCTTACTATATCTGCAAAGCTGTCTATTAATACATAAAATCACTTCTCGGCAAGATTAGAAAGTAGGTGACAATTTAATATGGCCCTTCCCTATTCTCCTTTCACTGGATTCCTTTGCTCTCTCCATCAGATTCTACCCATGACATATCTTATGTCTTTCTCTCATTGTTAAATGATAGAAGGATTCTATCAACTCATTCATGGAGGGGCAGAAATCGCAAATGATGCACAATTGTGTCTCTGTTCCTTGTCTCTCAATGAAAAACAAAAGATAACAAGGATGAAAGAGAAATGGTAGAATTGTAGGTATCGGCCAATCAAAACAGGAAATCTGGGAAGAAGCGAATGTTCTCAAGTCTACAAATATTAGTCACATAAGTATTTGACTACCTCTCCTAAGTATAAAATGTTCTTGTTTATGGTATCAGTAATGTTTTTACCACCCTACTAGAAAAATAGGTGACAGTGACAGAACTAACTTTAAAACTTAAAAGTAATCATTTTGCTGCTAATATTCAAAAAGTTTTGACCATGGTAAAACTTAAAGCAAAAACGTTGGAAAAAGGAAATTGGAGTTCCCCCACTATACCTACCAACCAGGGCCATTGAAAATTCTACTCTTAGTAAATTTCCTTAAATATCTAAAGTAATTATAAAACATCAAGGATGTAGTAATAATTAAAATACATTAGTCATCTATTTAACTCATACAAGAATTTATGTTTTTCTCAAAATTTTTAATCGAATATACGAACTAAAAAGTTATTTTAGCACGAAAATTTTCAGAATGTTTCTTTCAGGAAAACAATTGCCAAGTACCTCACTATTAAGTTGGTATGAGGTCTAGTCTCCACAGAGCAGCAAAAACACAATACAAATGAACAAATCTACCAAGTCACATGTCACAGTTTATTCTTCAAGGAAAATGTTTAATGATATTGAACAGTCTTAAGGAGTTGCTTCAGATTTTGTTATTTGTCGTTGTCTTTGAGTCATTGTTTTTCATAATTATTCTTAAATCTTTTAGGGAGTACTTAATGATTTTAGTGCATCGAAGTTAGAGGAAAATACAATAATCACTACGTAATAAAGAAACACAGAAAAATACCAAACACCATAATTTTCCTTCATGTGTTTTAGGCAAGTGTTTTAACTTATTTTCAGAACCACTTGTACAACCATTTACCCCTTTGCCAAATCTCACACATCTGAATTTATTCTTTTCAAGCAGTGTTTTTATCACTTACAATCTATACAAGAAGGTGGCTTATCTTCAAACTATTTCGCTTTGATTTTCCTTTTTAAAAAAGTTATTAAAAGTTGCTAACTTAATTTATATAAATTAATAGTGTTGTCTCATTGACTCCCATCATCATATTAGACATGCTTTCCCATGGCAGATGGGGGGAAGGGGGGAAACAAGCTTAGATCCAAGACACCTAAAATATTTTAGATCAAGAAACATACTTCCTTAAGAACGTGGCAAACCATTATTATTTTATAGTAAAAAATAATTCTTCTTACCTAATAATGTTTTAATTCCAATATTGTACAGCAATTCAGTTCAATACTGGAAATTTTAATGATTCCCGAGGATGTTTGGGAAAAGAAAAGCTTTGTTTAAACAAAATCGAGGAATCTCTAAAGTTAAAAAAAAAACTTATGCAGTTTCCAACACCTATCTTTTTTTTAACTTTCTGGCCTACTTCCATACAGCTTTACTGCAGATGGTGAAGCCATAGGGAAAATGCGAGGTTTTGGTTTGCATTTGTAAGAAAAATGTACCCAAATTAAACCTTTTGGCTCTTCTGCTACATTACCCAATCTGTTTTTATCTTGACCCTAAAGTTAATTTATAAGCCCATAAGAAGGAGAAAAAAGTCCAGATTTTTTTAAATGTAGTAAGAGTGGAATAGAAAGAAAATTATTAGAGAGGAAGATGGAATCAGCATAGCTGGTAGAAATGATGATTCTGTAACTACTATCACATCGAACATCTAACACAACTCCCAGATGATTACTTAAGCCATATGGTGACCCTGAAAGAAGCTATTTTAAGTGTACATATTGAATCATTTAATGTAAAAATCACATCCCAGATTAGAAATTTAACTTCTAAAAAACTGCTTATTTAACACATGAAGAAATTCACTTACATATTACCTGAATTTCACCTATTCTGGACACAATTTTTCTAATTATTTTTAATTTTCAAAAGTAATTATAAATCAGCACAAATTCTGGATGAATTCATTTATTCATTTAAAACAAAGAGGTTAGGTGCTGTAGCAGACATCATACTGGTCACTGATTTCTGATTCTCTTCTGCTTGCGTGGTTATACTTCTTGCCCCCTTGAAGTTTAGCAGACCATGTGACTAGCTCTGGAAAATGGATTAATAGAAGTAACTCTCCAGCTTTTCCCACCTGTAAAGATAGAATCTCCCTCAGTTGGGGTTCCTGAATGACTAAAATAAGTCTCCCCATCCCCAACCTTTATTGGACATGGAATATGAGTGAGAAATAAACTTTTGCTGTTTTAAGCTACTCAGATTTGAATGCTGTTTCTTACTACATTATCATTTTACCTCTACTGACTAATGCAGAAAAATAAAATGAGATAAGAATATTTGCTCTGTAGCGTATCTTTCCTGAAATATGGTAGTAGTATGGTGGTAGTAATAATTGCTATTTTGTTATTGTTATCTGCTAGTTCTCTGTTAAAATGAATTGGTATTCTCTGTACATAGTCAATAATCAATAATTATTTTTTAAATTCATTTATTTTAATTAGTTTCAAGTATACAGTACATTGGTTAGACATCTATATAGTTCATAACACAATCTCCCCAATTGCTCCCTCCCTCCCCTGCCCCTACACTTAGCCAACATATTAATACTAACTGCATTCTCTATGCTGTGCTCCCCATCCCCATGACCATCCATCAGCTACTAATTTGTACTTCTTTAACCTTTCCCTCCATTCTCCCAGCCTCCCAACTCCACTGCCCTCTGTCTGTCACCAAATTGTCTACTATATTTGTAAGTCTGTTTTGGATTAGTTTGTTCTTTCTGTTCCTTAGATTCCACATATAAGTGAAATCATATGGTATATATCTTTCTCTCTCTAACTTATATCACTCAGCATAATAACCTCGAGGTCCATCCACGTTGTTGCAAATGGTAGGATTTCATTTTTTTTAATGGCTGAATACTATTCCATTGTATATATGAACCATAATTTTTTTAATCCAATCATCTGTTGATGGGCATTTAGGTTGCTTCCATATCTAGGCTATTGTAAATTGTGCTGCCATAAATACTGGGGTACATAGATCTTTACAAATTATTGTTTTGGTTTTCTTTAGATAAATACCCAGAAGAGTAATTGCTAGGTCAAAATGTATATCCATTTTTAATTTTTTGAGAAACCTCAATACTGTTTTCCATAGCGGCTGTACCAGTTTCCAATCCCACCAACAAAGTATAAGGGTTCCCTTTTCTCCACATCCTCACCAACACTTATTGTTTAATAATTATTTTTAATAATAATTTACTTGCATATAGAAGATACTCAATAAGTATGTAATAAGTGAATTTAAGAAGTTAACTAAAGCACAGCGATAATTATTTTGGCAAATATGCTCAAGTTCATGAGTACACCGAGTCTTTAATTATAACATATATAGAGTAGAACTTGTATTCAAATTGATTTAATATCTAGGAAAATAAATAATACAGTTCTATTTTAGCTACATTAATTAAAGTAAACGTGAATTGCTTTCTGCAGCAAGAATCAACTTTGGAAGTAGACTACCCTGACCCATTTTGTAATTTTACCACTTAGTCTGTGCATGTCCTTGGGCAACTACCTAATCAGACTGAGTCTTGACTATTTTATGAAATAAGAAGGATGTAAAAATAAAATGCTTTTAAATTATATGTAAAGTGGTGAGCCTATTACCTGACATATAGTACACTCTTAATAATATTAGTTAGATCCTATTTTGTGTGTCAGAGTAAAGTTTGGCTTGAGATTTTCAGTTTATAATTTATAAAATAATTATAATGAATCTTTATGATTATATTCATAATTGTAAAGTCCTATCTATCATTACTACTAATTTAATGCTCTCTAAATTCAGACAGTGAACAAAATTAATTATTTCTGTAATAAGAAATTCATTTTTTAGTCTAATAATCTGACATCCATAGTTACAGAATTATCAATTAAACAAATCTGTGTTTGAATTCATCTACCAAAGAAAAAAATATGGTCCTATTTAATATGACCCTATTTAATATGGTCTTATATAATAATAATAAACAAACTTTTAAATACACTAAGAGACCACTTGGATGCAGTGTAATTCTTACAAAACAGAATTTTGATGACATAGCCAAATGAGCCCAAAGCATGCGAATTAAATTTCCCTTTAAAAATTACATATGGTTTAAAAATAAATAAGGAGGAAATACTGAGTGCAATGAACTTGGACATCATTAAATGTCAAATATTTTTAAATAATTTGTGATGTCTGTAAACTTAAAAGATTGTATGTTCATTAAATAATATTTCCTTGATGTTCACATACATGTTTAAATTACTTCACTTTTACGTGAATCTCAGTAATTCCCATTTGATTTAAGCCTGAGCCTTACACAATATAATTTTATAAATTTATAGTTCACTGATGTCTTCAAATTTAGTTCTATAGTTATGAAAAGAAATTTAAAACTCTGTTTTCCCCCATTTTGGTAGTTAAAAGTGAGAAAACTCATCATAGTAAAAAGTGCTGCTAAAATAAAACTAAATGACACCAAACAGAAAGAATGCTTTGGCTTGCAGAGTTTTGACTAGATCAAAGAACCCAAATGCATAGCCTAGAATCATGGCTGATTTTACTGCATCAAGACATTTCTTAGAATTAATCCAAGCTTTACAATATGCCCATTCTCTACCCTCTGCCCCCAACAGTCTGAAAATAGTTGGCCATTTTCCCAAATATGAAGATTTTTAGCCACATAATAATCATATTTCAAAACCTGAACAGCTAGCGCCATATTCAAACTGATAAACTTGGAAAGTATTGGGCAGAACATACACATAAGCTTTATTTTAAGATAGCTTTTTGAAGTTAATTTAACCTGTACAGGGTTAAGTTTCAGTTATAATTTTGAGTCTCTGGTTCTGAGAGGATAGGCTCACTTATAATGATTTATGTCATTAAATATAGAAGAGATTAGTATATTGCATAAACAACTCTAATGATAATTGCTATTTCTTGGCTCAGAATTGGATATCAATCTCCCACCAGGGAACATAATAGAATGCTGAGTGAGATTTTTTATTTTTCCTAGAAACAAGGTCATGACTCATAGCTAAAGACAATATGTGCTGGCTACCCCATCCTTAAGGTTCTGCAAGCCTATGATTTCCCTCTAGAGCTTTCTAAGTGACACTAATTCAGAACTATGGCTTTACAATGAACCCCAACTTCTCATACACATTCACTGCAAAATATAAGAAAACTGAGAAGGAATTGAGATCAGCTTGGCAGGGAGCATGAGGAAAGGAGTGGCCAATATTTTCTGATACCATTCTTTCTATCCTATTACTGAGGGAAGCCAAGTGTATCCCTTGGCCCATGCCAAAGAAAGGAATTCAGCTGTGAAGACAGGAGCTTCAGCTGAATATTTGGCCAGAAGTCTTGCCAAACATGGGAAAGATAACATGAAAAGACAAAATAGTAGAGTAATGGGAATGCCTCAAGTCGCAGTTCCAAAGAGATATGTTCAAGGGATCCCCATATGCCTACAAGCCCCAACACTATCCTACGAGGGTAGGTGTGATTGAAGGCTACAGTTTTTTCTAGACCACTGTGGTGTAGGGAGCAAAGGATATACATGTCATCATCAGCTAGGGGTAACCCAGAAGATGTGAACAACTCTCAGCAGGAATCATCAGTGCCTAGGGGTATTGCTCGGAGGTATACATTGGAAACACCACCTATCCAGGCCAAGCCCTTGGGCAATAAATTCAACAGCACCTAACTCAGAGGAGGACCCAACTTCATCAAGTCAGAAGATATTTGCCTTTTCCTCTGTCTCTCTTCCAGCTCTCTTCCTTTCTAGCCACACCTGAGCCTATACTGGGATTCAGGAAGAGATATTTTAAGCAGATAATCCATCAGTTTTTAAATAAAGAGATGTGAATGGTAGATACCATGATGAGATCATTCTAATCATGTCTAAAAGTGGCTGAGAAGTTACAGAGCCTGGCTTAAGCTAT
>NW_011889203.1:549073-550947 GCF_000151845.1 Pteropus vampyrus | reverse complement strand
GTCCATGAGTCTCTGTTTGTTTGTCCTGTTCATTTGTTGCTTTTAGATTTATATCTCACTTATGACTGACATCACATGATTTTCAACTTTTTCTGTCTGGCTCATTTCACTTAGTATGATTATTTCAATGTCCATCCATGTTATTGCAAAAGGCAGTATTTCATCTCTTCTTATGGTTGAGTAATATTCCATTGTATATATGGACCATATCTTCTTTATCCAATCATGTATTGTAGGACATTTTGGCTGCTTCCATGCACTGGCCACTGTGAATAATGCTACTATGGACATCGGTGTGCAAATATCTTTTCAGATATGGGTTTTCAAGTCTTTGGGGTCAATATCCAGTAGAGGGATTGCTGGATCATATGGTAGATCAATTCTTTGTTTTTTGAGGAAACTCCATACTGTTTTCCATAGTAGCTGTACCAATTTGCAGTCCCACCAGCAGAGTGCAGGGTTCCTATTGCTTCGCATCCTCTCCAGCATTTGTTATTACTTGTCTTGTTGATTATAGCTATTCTAACAGATGTGAGATTGTACCTCTTAGTGGTTTTGATTTGCATTTCCCTAATAGCTAGCGATGTTGAGCATCTTTTCAGATATTTGTTGGCCATTTGTATAACCTCTAATGAGAAGTGTCTGTTCTGGTCCTCTGCCCGTTTTTTGATTGGATCGTTTGGGTTTTTTTGTTGTTATTGAGTCGTATGAGTTCTTTGTGTATTTTGGATATTAGGCCCTTATCACAGGTGTTGCTTGCAAAAATATTTTCCCATTCAGATGGTTTTCTCTTTACCTTGTTGATGGTTTCTTTTGCTGACCAGAAGCTTTTTAGTTTGATTTATTTTATTTTATTTATTTATTCATTTATTTCATTTATTTATTTTAACTTTTACTTCTCTTGCCTTTGAGGTCAAATTCCTAAAATCCTCTTTAAATCCAAGGTCTTTGAGTTTTGTTCTTATGTTTTCTTCTATGCATTTTATTGTTTCAGGTCTTATATTCAGGTCCTTAATCTATTGTGAGTAAATTTTGGTATGTGGTGATAGACAACAGTCTAGTTTTATTCTTTTGCAGGTGGCCTTCCAATTTTCCCAGCACCATTTATTGAAGAGGCTGTTCTTTCTCCACTATATATTTTTGGGTTTTTTTGTTGAAAATTATTTGCCCATATAAATATGGGTTTATTTCTGGACTCTCAATTCTGTTCCACTGGTTCGTGCTTCTGTTTTGCTGCCAGTACCATGCCGTTTTGATTACTGTCGCTTTGTAATATAATTTGAAGTCTGGCAGGGTGATGCCTCCAGCATCGTTCTTTTTTCTCAGGATGGCTTTGGCAGTTCAGTATCTTTTGTGCTTCCATACAAATCTGATGATTTTTTGTTCTATTTCCTTAAAAAATGCCAATGGGATTTTGATGGGGATTGCATTAAATCTGTATAATACTTAGGTAATATGCTCATTTTAACTATGTTGATTCTTCCAACCCAGGAAAATGGATTATCTTTCCATTTCTTTGTATCTTCTTCAATTTCTTTTAATAGGGCCTTGTAGTCCTTCACATGTTCGTTAAATTTATTCCTAGGTATTTTATTCTTTTTGCTGCAATTGCAAAAGGGATTTTTTCCCCACTTCTTTTTCTGACACTTCATTATTAGAGTATAGGAACACTATAGATTTTTGAACGTTGATTTGTATCCAGAGACTTTACTGTATTTGCTTATTGTTTCTAGTAGTGTTCTTGTGGAGTTCAGGGTTTTCTATATAGAGAATCATGTTATCCACAAATAGTGAGTTTGACTTCTTCGTTTCCTATTTGGATGCCTTTTCTATCTTTCTCCTGCCTGATGGCACTTTTTATAACGGTGGCAAGA
>NW_011889203.1:547037-549023 GCF_000151845.1 Pteropus vampyrus | reverse complement strand
AGGTAATATGCTCATTTTAACTATGTTGATTCTTCCAACCCAGGAAAATGGATTATCTTTCCATTTCTTTGTATCTTCTTCAATTTCTTTTAATAGGGCCTTGTAGTCCTTCACATGTTCGTTAAATTTATTCCTAGGTATTTTATTCTTTTTGCTGCAATTGCAAAAGGGATTTTTTCCCCACTTCTTTTTCTGACACTTCATTATTAGAGTATAGGAACACTATAGATTTTTGAACGTTGATTTGTATCCAGAGACTTTACTGTATTTGCTTATTGTTTCTAGTAGTGTTCTTGTGGAGTTCAGGGTTTTCTATATAGAGAATCATGTTATCCACAAATAGTGAGTTTGACTTCTTCGTTTCCTATTTGGATGCCTTTTCTATCTTTCTCCTGCCTGATGGCACTTTTTATAACGGTGGCAAGAGTGGACAGCCTTGCTTTGTTCCGAATCTTAGAGGGAAGGTTTTTAGTTTTTCACCATTAAGTATAATGTTGGCTGAGGGTTTGTCATAAATAGCCTTTATTATGTTAAGGTACTTTCCTCCTATACCAATTTTGTTAAGTGTTTTGATCATAAATGAATGTCGTACCTTGTCAAAGGCTTTTTTTTTTTTTTGCATCCATTGATATGACCATATGATTCTTATTTTTTAATTTGTTTATGTGGTACATCACATTAATCGATTTGTGTATGTTGAACTATCCTCATGCCTCTGGGATTATGCCCACTTGATCATGATGTATAATCTTTTTAATATGTTGCTATATTCGGTTCGCTAGTATCTTATTTAAGATTTTTGCATCTGTGTTCATGAGAGATATTGGTTTGTAGTTTTCTTATTTTGTGTTATCTTTACCAGGTTTTGGTATCAGAGTAATATTGGCCTCATAAAATGAGTTGGGAAGTATTGCCTCCTCTTCAATTTTTTGGAAGAGTTTGAGGAGAATTAAATTTTTGAATGTTTAGAATTCACTGGTAAAGCCATTTGGTCCTGGACTTTTCCTTTTTTGGTAGGTTTTTGATGATTGCTTCAATTTCTACACTGCCGACCGGTCTATTTACATTTTTCAGTTCTTCTAGATTCCGTCTAGAAAGATTGTTATGTTTCTAAGTACTACTAGGTCCATTTCTTCTAGGTTATTAAATTTGTGTTATATATTTTTTCATAGTATTCTTGTATAATCCTTTGTATTTCTGTAGTGTCTGTTGTAATTTGCTCACTTTCATCCCTGATTTTGTTTATTTGAATCTTTTCTCTTTTTTATTTAGTGAATCTAGCCAGGGGTTTGTCCATTTTATTAACCTTCTCAAAGAACCAGCTCTTTGTTGCATTTATTTTTTCTATTGTTTCTTTGTTTTCAATTTCATTTATTTCTGCTCTAATTTTAATTATTTCTTTCCTACTGCTAACTTTAGGACTCATTTGTTCTTCCTTTTCTAGTTTTTTAAGATGAAGCATTAAGTTGTTTATTTGGGCTTATTCTTGTTTTTGGAGGTAGACATGTAATGATATGAACTCTCCTTGTATGACTGCTTTTGCCATGTCCCAAAAGTTTTGATATGTTGTACTATCATTATCATTCATTTCTATGTATTTCTTGATCTGTCTTTTTATTTCTTCTCTGACCCAGTTATTCTTCAGTAGCATATTGTTTAATCTCCATGTATTTGTGGTTCTTCCTGCTTTCTTTTTGCAGTTGATCTCTAGTTTCAAAGCATTGTGATCAGAGAATATGGTCGGTATGATTTCAACCCTCTTATATTTGTTGAGGCTATTTCTGTGTCCCAGGATGTGGTCGATTGTTGAGAATGTTCCATGTGCACTAGAGAAGAATGTATAAGCAGCTGTTTGGGGATGGAAGGCTCTGTAAATGTCAATTATGTCCAGTTGGTCTAATGTGTCATTTAAGGATGTTATTTCCTTATTGATTTTCTGTTTGGATGACCTATCCATATCCAACAGTGGGGTATTTAGGTCCCCTA
>NW_011889203.1:543052-545697 GCF_000151845.1 Pteropus vampyrus | reverse complement strand
AACAGTGGGGTATTTAGGTCCCCTAGTACGATAGTGTTTTGGTCTATTTCTCCCTTTAGTTCTGTTAGTAATCGCTTTACATATTTCAGGGCTCCTTGATTGGGAGCATAGATATTAATGTGTTATGTCTTCTTGGTGCATGATTCCTTTTATCATTATGAAGTGTCCTTCAGTATCTTTCTTTATCTTTTTGATTTTGAAGTCTATTTTGTCCATATTAGTACCACTAATCCTACTTTTCTCTGAATGCCATTTGCTTGAAATATCAATTTCCACCCTTTCGCTTTGAGTCTATATTTGTCTTTGGAGCTGAGATATGTCTCCTAGAGGCAGCATATGGTTAGGTTTTGTTTTTTTGATCCATTCTGCAACTCTGTCCCTTTTTATTGGTGAGTTCAGTCCATTTACATTTAGGATGATTATTGAAATATGAGGTCTTCTTATAGCCATTTTATCTTTTGCTTTCTGGTAGCTCGGTGTTTCCATTGCTTCCTTGTCCTTGTGTTTCTGTTTTCTTTATTTTGGTTGGCTTTTGTGGGGTTTCCTCTGATTCTTCTTTTTTATGTTATATATTTCAGTTTCCGAATCTTTGGTGTGTGGTTACCATTACGAATACGTAAAAGGATAGTTATATATATATATATATATATATATATATATATATATATATATATATATATATATATATATATATATATTCATCCATTTTCTTCTGTGCATGCCTTATCTCCATTCCCCTTTGCGAATTTGGATCTTTGAATCCTCCCCTTTTCAGTCATTGTTGTCTCAGTGTGTCCCTATGTATGCTTAACATTCATTATTATCTTGCTATAGCAAATCTCTTCTTATTTTTAATGCCCTTTTCCTAGTAAGGATTGCACTCCTCTGCTTTTATCAGTCTGCTAGTTACCTTACTCCTAATTATGTTTTTTTGTGTGTGTGTCATTTTGTTATAGATGAATTGACCCCTTTCAATATTTCCTGTAGTACAGGCCTCATGGTGGAGAATTCCCTCAATTTTTGTATGTCTGGAAAGGTCTGTATTTCTCCATATCTAAAGAAGAGCTCAGCTGGAAACATTATTCTAGGCTGGTAGTTCCTTTCACTTAGTTTAAATATTTGATTCCATTCTTTTCTGGCTTGTAAAGTTTGTGCTGAGAAGTCCAAGGATAATCTAATGGGTTTTCTTCTCTCTGGATGCCCTGAGAATTCTGTCTTTGTCATTGATTTTTGATCATTTTAATACAGTGTATCTTGGTGAAAGCCTTTTTGGGTTGAGATAATTGAGTGTTCTGTTGACTTCTTGAATTCCACGCTCCAGCTCATTCCTTAGATTTGGGAAATTCTTGTCCACTCTTTGTCTGAAAATGCTTTCTAGTCAAAGTTCCTTTTCCTCTCCTTCGAGAATGCCTGTTATTTTTATGTTTCCTCTCCTGATGGTATCAGCTAGTTCTTGTATTTCTCTTTCATTTCTTTTCATTCTTCGGTTTCTCTCTTCTTCCTTCTGATTTATTTCTAGATTTCTATCTTCAATGTCACTGATTTTTTTTCCTCCATTTGGTCAACTCTATTTCTCAAGTTGTTAAGCAGAGTTGAAGACAGATTCCTTTAGCTAGTGCTGATAGAATAGGTGAGTAGAGCCTGAGGAGGGATTGTCAAAACCAAGAAAGTGCTGATTATTCAAGGCTGCAGTGGCCATCACATAGTTGTTTGGAAGATCAAACAGAAAGACTCTTACCCAGGGTGGCCGGAGAAGCTGGACCTGAAAAGCATCCAGCACAGAAGCTCCAGGGAGGGGATTACATCAAATATGCTATAGAACACAGGTAACTATTTTGAGGCTTCCAGACAATCCCACTTCATCTTAAAGGGTAACTATACATACTTACAAACAGATTTTAATGGGCTCTTCACTCTAGATATTGGACTGTAGAGGGAAAGAGCTGCTCATTCATTCAATGAGAATTTATTGAATACCAATATTTGTTAAGTATTTTCCATATTAAGGCAGTAAAGTAATTAATTTGGTCTTTAAGGTTAGATTACCTAGGTTTAACTGGGCTCTCGTCACTTACTAGTTACCTAAATCTCCATGCCTGGTATCACCATTTATAAAATAGGATAATAATACTTACTTCATGAGGTTAGTAGGTAAAATGCTTGGAATATGTTTAAGATAAAGCAAGTACTCAAAAAATGTTAGCTTTCATGACTTTCAATTACCTGCCAAGCTCTGGAGACACAATCTAAGAAATACAATTTCCTGTGCTCAAGGAGCTCACAGTCTGGTGGGAGAGACAGATGTTTGCAACAAGGCAGCTTGCTAGGTATCATGTAGAGACAGATACACTATACTCTAGAAGCACACTGAACAGACATGCTACTCAGTGGGTGGTCAGAAACAGTTTCCCAGACACCTGAGCCACATCTCAGAAAATGATCAGGAACTCAACAACAACAACAAAAAAAAGAAGAAGGAAAGGGGTTTCCCAATGGGAACAGCATATGCAAAAGCAGAGAGGTCTGAGAGCAAGCTGTAATCCGGATGCTGCAAAGAGGATACAGTGAGTTTAGGAAAAAGAGCAAATTGAAAATGGAGATTGAGGCTTGAAAGAACTTTATAAGAAGGGGGAAAAAAACCAATT
>NW_011889203.1:540091-542357 GCF_000151845.1 Pteropus vampyrus | reverse complement strand
CACCTGACTTACGAGACTGTTTATTGTTACTGACTAACCTCTATTCTAAAATAAAGGATAGACCCCTAGGGTATACTAGTGGAGACCATATGCAAAAGGGAGGGCAATTATAATGAGAAGTTTTGTCTGAGTTCCTATTTCCAAGAATGATCAGTAAATTAGAGTGAAAGAAGAATTATGGAATAAAAAAAGGTATGTTACCTTGAGCAAGAATGGATGGTTTCATAAATCTATATATGTTATTGTGGTGTACTGATGTCAAAAACTCTAGCAGCATCTTTGGTCATGAGGATGAGAGCCACACTAGAGGCAGGCAACCCAAGGTGCTGACATAAGCCTGAGTTTCAGAATTCAGAACATGGTGAAGCTGTAACAGTAGCTATGGTCAAACTGCTGCCTCTAGGCTTGATTTTCTTGAGCTTAAAACAAAGTTATTTTGTAATCTATGACACACACAGCTGAAACTACCCCTGAAAAATACAGTTCTCAGAATCTAGAGTGTCCAGCCAAAAAACAAGGCTTAATGCCTTCATTTCTACAAAAATTCTTTTGGAGGCATGAACATATTTGTTAACAAAATTCCTGAGTAATAATAATTTTTAACAAGTTTTTCTAGGGAGATTTTGAATGTTATTATTGTACTTAGAGGATATCGTAGTAAACAAAGAAGTCAGAAAACCTGGGCTTTAATTCAGTTAAGCCTCATAGTAGCTCTGTTAACTTGAGCAGTTCTGTTCCTTCTGTACTTGAAGCAGGTACGCTAAACAGTCTGGCTTTGAAATGAATGAGTGTGATGATCTCATCTGATCATCACAAGAGACTTGGAAGCAGTAGGCTGTGTAACAGGGTAAAATGCAGAACAAACAGAAATCAGTGTTTTAAAATGATATTATTGAAGAGATATCACATAACCTGTGTTTTACTCAATTTAAATATGTACATTTTACTACAATGAACTTTATAAAAATGGTAAAAAAAAAAAAATTTAAGTGCAGTTGAACCCACTCTACAGAATGTGAACTGTATACATTGTATTATAGCGTAGTTTATTCCTGATTACAAGCAACAGTTACAAAGAGTATACAGTAGATTCTAATGCCTACTTCCAAACTCCCTGCTCTGAGGAAATGAAAGGAGCTCTTCTCCAATGTAGGGAGGGTAAGATTTCTGTTCTGATCTAACTGGATTTCTCTTTCAGGCTCTATTTAGCTGCTCCTCCAGGTTTGCTTTGTCTTCATCCCATGTGGCCTACATTAATCAGGTCTTTTCTTCATTGCCTTGATTGATTACTATTTGCACAGTCTTTAATGCACATCTGCAAATTCTTAACCTTTACTTTAAAAACCAAGTCTCTATCAAGTAATCATTTCCTTGAGTGTAGTCCACATTAAGGGTCCCCAGCCCAGGGCCATGGACTGGTACTAGTCCGTGGCCTCTTAGAAACTGGGCCGCACAGCAGGAGGTGAGCAACAGGAGATGACAGAAGCTTCATCCATATTTGCAGCCTCTCCCCAGTGCTAGCATCACTGTCTCGGCTCCACCTCAGATCATCAGGCATTAGATTTTCATAAGAGCATCAGCCCCTGGTGCCACAAAGGTTGGGAACTGTTGGTCTGCATCATTCTAGACACTGCTTTTCTTTGTTAACTATCCATAAAGTCTCTTTATTTATGTATATCTCTGCCTCTCTTTCTCTACCCATACTCTTTACCTTTGCATCTGTAACCACTAACACAGTCAATTATCTTTGCCACAATCAGTGTCCTCTATTGAGTTTCAGTGATGGAAAGAATTATAAAGTCCACTTGTTTGACTGTGAGCAATGAGTTATTGATGGTGCTCTAAACTCACACTGAATTCCCTTCACTGCCTATCACTACAACACTATAACCACAGGAAACATATAAGATTTTCATATGATTTTCATATGATGTTGTTGCCCCCCGGGGGGCACTGATACAAAGGTATTACTAATTAGCTGCTTTGTGATAAACATCATATGAACCATCTCAGTACTGGACAACCAAGAATTATTTACCTTTATTTGTACCGTAAGTCAAATTGTCAGCCCTAGCTTTTTCCTCTAGCTAAATATCCAAATGAGTCCTGTTTTCTTAGTCCCAGCAGCAAAAGAAAGAAAAGGCAAGCCATTTGTGCCCCACACCTGCAGCCCTTTTTCTCTGATTTCTCTAAGTAGATAAATTTCTCCCTAACCTGATAATATTAAGAAATCAAAATTGATAATATTGCAAGCATATTCCACCCT
>NW_011889203.1:514569-537556 GCF_000151845.1 Pteropus vampyrus | reverse complement strand
ATTACGTGACACGTAAGAGGTGTTAACTAACACTACAGTGGTAACCATATAACAATATATGAGTGTCCAATCCACACATTGTACACCTTAAACTTGCACTATGTCAATTATATCTCAATAAAGCTGTAAAAAAAATTAAACCTAAAATGAACAACAACAAAAATTAGCCAGCTATCAGTGTTAGCTATTATGATAACAGAGGGAGACACAAACACAAGAGAGTTCTCACACACTGGCAAGCTTTTTTTTTTTTTTTGCAAACATTCATTAGGTACTCACAAGAAAATACTGGAGGCAGAGAAGGAGCCTGGAGAAAGTCTCCCTCTATGGGATGGGCATGGAGGAGAGAATCAGCCACTACTGCTGGAAGGCTTGAAGCCTTGCTCCTGTCCTGGACCTTTCTCTCAAAAAGCTTAAGTTTCTGGGGAGGGGCAGTTAATGCCATCACCTCCAGCAGAACAGACCCATTGTCTCTCTCTTTTTTTTTATGGCGACATTGGTTAACAAAATCCAATAAGTTTCAGCTATACACTTTAACAGTAAGGCATATATATATTCACACTGCGTGTTTACCTCCCATAGTTAGATTTCTTTCTGTCACCACATAGTTGACCCCCTTTGCCCCATCTGCCTCTCTTCTCCCTCCAACCTCTGGTAACCACTAGTCTCTAGTTCATGTCCATGAGTCTCTGTTTGTTTGTCCTGTTTATTTGTTGCTTTTAGGTTAATATCCCACATATAAGTGATATCGTGTGATTTCCAATTTTTTCCCCAATGTTTCTTGAAATGATAGAAGAAGAAGCTACTTCTGTCCATCGGGGAAGGGCAGAAAACAGTGCTGAGCTCAGGATCCTATACCACTACTATCAGAGGTCTCCTACTCCTGAACTGGGGCACAAAAATCTGCACACCTGCCACAGATACAGACACAAAACTCTGCACACCTGGGGCACAAAAATCTGCACACCTGCCACAGATACAGGCAGAAAATTGGCTGCTTGCCCCAAGGTCCTGGCACAAGTGGCTTACCTAAGCCTGAGGCTGGGCCATGACAATAGAGGACCCTCCTGCTCTGCACACCACCAGGCTAGGAAACACTGAATAACAAGCCACAGCAGTCTATCATTGTGAGAGGGGCAGGATCATGGAGAAAAGCCCATCTATGGTGCTGGCAGAGGATAGCTAAATGCTAAGGGTTGAAGGCAAACATTAAAATAAACCTTCAGGTACCCAGATATTTCCCCTAACATAAGATATCATGAGAGAAATTTGAAGATTGTGGCAGACTGAAGATAACCATGGGAACTATAGAACCCAAACCCAGTTTCTTTACTTTAATTCCTATAATGAAAGTAAATTACAAACCAATAACAAAATAGATATTGAAGATCACTGAATGTGAAAATCAAACAACAAATTTCTAAATAACTCACAAGTCTAAAAAACCTCTACAAAAAAAAAATTAGGTATTACTTGTATTGAATGAAATACAACATATAAAAACTGATGCTAAAATAATGCAGCTAAAAAAGATAAAAAGTCACAAATCAATATGTAAGTTTCTACTTTTTGAATTTTTTAAAGAATAAATCTAACCTATAGCAAGCATAAGTAAGAAAATAATAAAGGTAAGACTGGATATTAATGAAATTAAGAACAGAAAAAGTATGAACAATGAAACAAAATTAGTTTCTTGAAAAAAATCAATAAAACTTATAAACCTCTCACCAGAATGAGCAGGATAAGAGAGAAGACAACAGATATCATGAATGAAAGAGGACACATCACTACAATAGAGAATGCTTCTGCCCTGCTCCTCATCAGCCCAGGAAATACTCAGTAACAAGTCACAGCAGTCTACTATTGTGGGAGAGGCAGGACCATGGAGGAAAACCCAGCTGTGGTGCAGGCAGAGGACAGCTGAAAGCCAAGGGTTGAAAGCAAACATTGAAACAAACTTTCTGGTACCCAGGTGTTCACCCTAAGCACAAGACATCATGAGAGAAATTTCAGGATTGTGGCATGCTGAAGATAACCATAGCAACTATAAAATTCAAACCACAAATATTTAAAGGATAATAAGGAATATTATAAAAAACTCTATGCCCATAAACTTAACAACTTACATGAAATAGACAAATTCCTTGAAAGATACAAACTGCCAAAGTTAAAAAGAACCTGATTTGCCCTGCATCTACTAAGGAATTTGAATTCATACACAAAAACCTCCAAAGAAAACTCCTGGCCCAGATACTCTCACTGCCAAATTCTATCAAACATTTAAGGAGGGAATATAGTTATTTTTAAAGCTCTTCCAGGTTATAGAAGAGGAGGGAACATTTCTCAACTTATTTTATGAGGCTAACATTACCCTGACAACAACATCAGAAAAAATATTACAAGAAAAGAAAACTACTGATGGCTATCTCTCATGAACATAGACACAAAGATTCTCAACAAAATACTAGCAAATTAAATCCAGCAATATTTTAAAAACAAACTTTGTGATCAAGGAGGTTTACCTAGGTATTGTAAGACTGGTTCAATATTCAAAAGAATCCAGTCAGCCAATATAATTCACCATATCAACAGACTAAAGAAGAAAAACCGTATGGTCATCTAAATTGTTACAGAGAAAGCATTTTACAAAATCCAACATATTCTCTTAATATATTTAAAAAAAAAACCCCTCAGCAAACTAGGAACAAAAGGAAACTTTTTAACATAATAAAGAGTATTTATAAAAATACCTACTGCAAGGTCATTCTTAAGTTAAAAATAATGCTCTCTCCCTAAGATCAGGAACAAAGCAAAGTTATCTGGTCTCACCAATTATATTCAGTATCACACTAGAGGTAATAGCTGATGCAAATCTAAGTCCAAAACTGGAATGAAGAAATAAAATCAACTCTATTCATAAAATACGTCATTATTGTCTTAGTCCATTCAGGCACCAATAACAAAATATCATAGATTGGATGGCTTATAAACAACAATGAAAAAAATTTTTTTCACAATTCTGGAGGCTGGAATTCTAAGATCAGGGTGCCAGCATGGTCCACTTCCAGGTGGCCGACTTCTTGCTGTATCTTCACATGGTCTAAGGGGCTAGAGTTCTCTCTGGAGCATCTTTATGAGAGTAGTAATTCCATTCTTGAGGATCCCCCCTCCACATGGCTTAAGTATTTCCCAAAAGCTCCACATCCTCATACCATCACCTTTGAAAGTTAGGATTTCAACATATGATTTTGGGGGGATATAACCATTCAAACTATAACAATTATCTACAGATAAAATCACAAAGACTCTCCAAAAATTACTAAAAATAATAAGTGGTTTAGGAAGTTTACAAGATATAAGGCCAGTATACAAAAATTCAACAATATTTTTACCTACTAGGAAAGAATAACTGAAAATTAAACTTTTTAAAAGTATCACTTATAACAGCACCAAAAAACATAAAATATTTAGGTACATAAACCTAAAAAAATAAGTGCCAGATCTATATGCCGAAAACTACAAAACACTGATAAAATTAAAGACCTAAATGAATAGAGACATGTACTGGGTTCACCTTTTGGATGACTCAATACTATCAAGATGTTAATTCTCTCTAAGCCAACGTAAAGATTCAATGCAATTCCAATCAAATCCTAGCAAGATATTCTTATACACATTGACAAGCTGACTTAAAAACGTATATGGAAAGGCAAATAGATATAGGAAAGACATATATATACATAGTCGATTTATTTTTGACATACTGCAAAGGCAATTCAATGCAGAAAGGAATATCTTTTCAACAAATAGTACTTGAACAATTGAATATCCACATGCAAAAAAAAAATGTTTGACTTACTTCACATCTTATAAAAAGTAACTTAAAACATATTACAAAACAACAGGAGAAAAATTTTGTGACATCAGACAAAGATTCCTTAGATACACCAAAATCATGCTCCATAAAGAAAAGTTAATAAATTGAACTTCATCTAAATTCAAAATATCTGTTCTGCAAAAGACCCTGTTAAAAGAATAAAAATTGTAGAAACCAAAAAAAAAAAAAACAGACCAATGCTTGCCAAAGGCTGAGAGTAGGGGAAAGGATTGGCTACTAGGGATCTGAGAGATTTCTGGGGTATTGGAAATGTTCCATATCTTCATTATGGTAGTGGGTATATGGTTGTATGCACTTGTCACATTATAGAATTGTACAACTAAGAAGATAGAATTTTACCATAATAAGTTATACTTCAATAAATGGCATATAATATTAATATATTTTACTACCCTTGTGTTTTCTTGAGATGGATCCAGAAAAGTACTTTTTTCTCTCAAAAAAATCAACAAGAAAAACATGGTTTAGGCAAAGTTTTGACAATGGAACAGAGTAGAGTCATGAAAACGACCCACACATACAAGGAAACAGGATTAAGCGGGGCACTGTGGAGCAGTACATAAAGACTTTTTTATGAATGGTATAGTGGTGATCTGATATCCAAATGGAAATCACACTATACACAATAATCACACCTCGCGCCACACACAATAATCAATTCCTGACAGACTATCCATCTAAATGTGAAAAATAACAAAGTTTCTAAGAGATAACATCAGAGATTACTTTTATGACTTCTGTGTCAGTAATTATTTCCTAAACAGGTCATAAAATATAGTAATCATGAAAGAAAAGATTGATTGATTGATCAATTGGGCAATATTAAAATTAGTAAGTTTTGTTTATCAAGATACCATAAAGAGAAGAAAAAAGCAAGCAACAGACTGGTAGAAAACCCTTATACATACAATCAAAAAAGGACTTGTTACCATCACACACAGAAATTGCTTATAAATTAATACAAATAAGACAGACAACCTGATAGAAAAATGGTTACAGATTTCAAAGTTATTTCACAAAGAGGATATCCAATAATCACAAAAAGGCTGTTTAAGCTCACTAATTATTAAAGAAGTTAAAAACTACATGAGATACCATTTCACACCCACAAGAATGGCTAAAATCAAGTGAAGGAAGATATGTTTTAACTAAGATGTAAAACATGAAGAGAGCCTAGATGCAGTTAAAATCCCCAGAAGAGATGCAAGTTAAGGAGCGACTGGTCTAAGCAGTGGAGATGAAAGAAAAGGAATGTGAGAGAGCGTGTAAAAGAATTGCCAAAAATTATTAACTGATTAGATGCAAGGAGAAAGGAAAAGTAAATAAGACAATCATGTTTCAAGCAAAAAAGGGAAACTTAACTACCATACACTTTAGAGAATTTTTATCATCTTTCGTTGTAGATAAAAACACCATGAATAACAATCAATACTTTGTCAAATCTTCTTCACACCCAAAAGTATTTATGTTGAATATGTTAGACACAATGCCAGAATGATGCACATTAAAACCTCTGCATCCCCATATTTACCTAGACAGAATAAAATTATGTATTGTAAGTTAAGTTTTTATCTCCATTTTCTCAATATTTTTTGCATGTATATGCAAATACTGACATCATTGTCTTATAAATCCTTGTATTTTGTCACCAAAAAAAATTTATCTTTTACAAAGTTTTCTAATTACAAAAATGAATAAAACAATCTTAAATGACTCAATCTTGTAGTACTTTTCTCTGTTGGACTGACATCAATTTCCCAAATCTTTATCAAGCCTAATCAGAGAGCTTATAAGAGCCCATTCACTTAGATATTTCCAGGCTGAATTAAGATGCATTTTATTTATTTTACGGTAACCTCTGTTTAGCTGTTTATCATTTAAAATTCCCAAGCCACCAAACTTCCAAACAAGAGACCCAGCTGCTCTATGTCTTAAGTGAGTGGTCGGTCACTGGTCAATGGACATGTTTTGGAAGTCAAAAGGCTAAGTATGAGTCAGGCTGAGTCTGCTCTGGGTGAAATTTGTAAGACCACACATGTTTTTGTTACTTTTTTTCTGATTTGTTTTGTTTTGAGAAATCTCCCCCCACCCCCACAAAAAATTCTATGTCACTTTACCAATCTTCCAGTGTCCTTATCTTGCCCCATAATCCTTCTTCTGGCTTTGCCTTCATCACATTTGCTCTAACGTCACATACTATCATGTCTAAACTCTCTCCTAAATTAATCGGTTCTCCCACATTCTTGTTAGGTAACAAGTTTAATAATGGGTAGGCATTAATGGTTGACAACACTACTATTGAGAACACACTGTTTTATTCCATCCTTAAGTAAATTCACTAATATAAAAATTCATGGTAACACATACATTTTTCAGGCAAAGATGTTCCTTTCAAAGTCTTTTAAATAATGGAGTGTTAACCTTTTGACCATTTAGCCAATATCACTGATTGGCAATATTTGTTTTATGGAGAATTTCTAAGTTTAGTAATTACCATATAAGAGGGATAAACAAAAGAAAAAGAAGGAAATATATTTTGATAAAGGGCTAAAGAAAGATAATACACCAGATCACGCTTGGTGGTTATGAGCTGAAGATAGTTGACTGAAGAATTATGACTCCAGAGAAATGAGGTAGAAAACGGAAAAGAAAAAGAGAAGATAATTTAAATTAAAAAACTGAGAGGAGGAGGAGGAGGAGGAGGAGAAGAAGAAAAAGACGACAACGAAGAAGAAGAAACTTAGAGTTATAGATTTATCATTTCCAACATAGAACTCTCTAATCATATACAAGAATAGAAATGCAAAAGGAGAACTTCATCTTTTTTAAATGACAAAATTAATAAGACATTAAATGTTCTAGGAAAGTAAATCATTTGGAAATGAGGTGTTCCAAATCTCATTTGATGACAGAAAAATAAAACTGACCTTCAAGAAAATTAATTTTGTCAATGACTTTAGAAGTTGCCCATCTGAATTGTGTTGTTTCAGATGACCAATAAGAGATAATATATTCCAACTTCTTTACTTGAGGTTTATATAATGGTTCATTCTTCAGAGTTTCCCTGATAAAGCGGTGACTATATTAGAAAAGAGATGAGCTCAGAGTACAAATTTTTTTGTGCTGACAACACATGGGTTTCAACTGAAAATTATGGAAATTTTCTAAATTATCTACAACAAATAACAAATATTCAAAACTTTTCTCCAATAAAATAAAGCAAACACTGTAATCCAATAACACTACTTGAACTTGAAGTATAATGCCAATATTGCTATAGCATTAACACATGTGATTTACATTCATAGTTTGAACTTGGTATTCTTCAAGCCTCTGCCATGGTGATCAGAACTAGTGGCGGTAGCCTTGGAGAAGAAATCCAGCAGAGAGGACAGGGCTGGGGATTTCAGATACAGAGCTCTACGTTCCTCAGACCCAAATCATTAAAGAAGCCAGCACTGAGAAAGGTGGACAAAAATGTTAAAATAAGTTAATGCAACCTCACAGTTTCTTTCCTAAACTCTAGCCCCTAGAGGAAATGCATGGCCCTTTCTAAGTCTTAAAGGTTTTACTCTCTCCTTGTAACAATAGAAACATCGAATGAGGGCGGGTTGGGGGGAAGGAAGAGATTTTTGGTTTTGATTCTTGCTTTTTTTTTTTTTTTTAGCACAATAAACACCTTTATTATATGAGCTAAGGTAGGAGGGAGAAGGATTCCTTGCTTTTCTGAGCCTCGATTTTCCTCAGATAGAACTCCAGCTCCTTGTCCTCTAGCACAAAGCCATCTGCTCCGCCACGTTGGCCTGGTCTCGCAGCGATGTGTGCCAAGAAGCTCGCCCTGCTGCAACTGCTCCCCTAGAAGACTGCTGGTTTTGGCATTCTTTTGCCCTTCATCATATTTCTTCTGACTTTTCTTTGATTGTTTTTGTTTATAATCTCTTCCTCCTCAGGAGTCAGCCCGACCCGCTTCCTGCGGTCTAGCGGCGGTGCAAGGCGGAACTGGTACCACTGTGGGTAGCAGTGTGCAGTCAGTGAGCATGATGCAGTCCTTTCCTAGGGTCTGGGTACAGGCCTGTTCGTTGTCGGATGCACTGTAGACAACATCCATAATCCTTGTTTTGCGTGAACAGCACTCGGGGTCCCAAAAGAAGTTCTCGACAACCTTATCTCAAGGCACCATACTTCCTGTCGCCTCTGTGCACACAGGCCTGTGTGAATGCCGCAGGGCCCAATCTTAGTGTTGGTAGCGGGGCGGCCCAGCTCATATTTTCGCTTCTTGTGATAGGGCTTTCTCTTGCTTCTGGTCTTGTGGCACTTGTGTCAATTGTCCTGAGAGATGCCTATGGTTCAGAGCTGGCAGTAAAGAGCAGTTATTACTTTTTTAAAATTTGACCCATTAGTGGCTACAAAATTACCAGAGTTTGAACTTTGGATTTAGCAAAGTGTTTACAGAAGTATCTCTTGTTATTTATTCATAAGAAATTTGAGGATCAATTAGTTGGCATTCTTAAAAATATTTTGTACCAATTTTTTAAATGTTACTACCACATATTTTGAAACTTAGAATCCTCCCATAAAGGAAGTCTCCTGCATTCATCACTGATCTTTTCTGCTCCCCTGCCCAAAAAATAAATAAAGGAGAATTACTCTCCTTTATTTATTAATTAGGATTCTTTTGGTTGCAAATGACAGAAAATTTAATCACAAATGAGCTAAGTAAAAATTTAAATTTTTGTATCCTCTAACTGGAAAGTCCAGAGGAGGATTTCTATCAGGCATGGCTTGATAAAAGGAATAAAGTGATGAAACCAGTACTAATACTCTTTATTTCCAGCAAAACTGTGACATATTTTGACTAAGACGAGTTTAGGTTCGCATATCCATGGCTGAACCAATCACTATAGCCACAGAAATATAAGGAAATAATTGGCTGAAGGCTGGGGGGTAGGGTGGGGGATAGGACCAAGAAGAAAGTTGGAGCTGTTGGCAGAAGGAAGCAGAGATGCTTGAATGGCAAACAATCAGTAGCCATACTCCAATTTCAGGTTCCCTGTGATGCTTCAGACAGTCAGTCGTATGCATAAGTCACTTTACTCAAAATAAGGCCCAGCGTAGGAAGGAGATAAGTAGCAGATTAAAAGTGTACAATGTAGTAACAGAATATTTTGGTCTGGTTTTTTTTTCTTGAGGTCCTTTTTACAGGTTCCAATCTTTCAGATAAATGACACTTTTTTTTTTTTTTTTTTTACTTTTATTAGCATTTATTTGATGCTAAATTTACTCCCAGGAAATAAGTTTTTGTTTTTTCAGTTTCTTCTGGGATATCTTTTTCTTCTTGCAACCTCCTCTTCTGGTTTAGGAACAATCTGCTCTTTTTCAGTGAGGATCATCTCAGTGTGGCAGGAAAAGCTCAGGTAGGGGGTTCATCTGCCCACGAGCTCTGTAAGTTCTGTGCTGCATCTTGGGAGCTTTGTGCTCAATGACCATAGAGTCCACATCTAAACCCTTAAGTTCAGCAATACTCTCTGCATTTTTAAGCACGTGAAGCAAAAATTCAGCACTCTTTTTAGGCCACCAACCCTATGTCCAGCCCCTTTGTTTGGCCTGGGCATACCTACCGATTCCACCATTGTAACGACAGAATGGCACCCATTGCTTCTATAGAAAGTGACGACATCCTTCAGATACTTGGTAGCTTTTCGGATATGCATACCCTTGATGGCCTGGGCAGTTTCATGAGTGTTTTTAAAGTGAACACGGAGATTTGAACCTCTTGATTTGCATGATTTTGTGGGGTTTTCTGAGTCAAGTGAATAACGAACCATTTTTGGAGGTCACCTCAGGCTGCATAATGAGAAGAGCAATAAATGACCTTTTTTGTCAGGGTTGCAAATATAACTTCCATTTCAAGACAAACTGCTCTCTCTACAATTACCTGACACTTGAGGCTAGCTATGCCCCCACACTGAGCTCCAGCATCCCATTACCTCCCATCTAAATCCAGTTCCATCATTTGAATTCTATTGCTTGACCTGGATGATTTTACTGTACCTTCCCTTATTTATCTCTCTTAAAATAAAAATCTCTAGACTTCATAGTCCAGACAACTCAGGCACTTTCCTCTAATCATATTCTTTCTTATACCTCTTATATTTGACTCATCCTCTTACAGAGGATGTATATAAATTTCTAATATTTTTTTCGTACTAGTCAAGGAAGTTAATATGGTCCAGTGGTTAAAAGTTCAGGCTCTGGAGTGAGATTGCCTGAATTCAGATATTGACTCTACTTAACTAGTTGTGAGGCCTTGGACAAGCAGCTTAATAACTCCAAGCATCCACTTCTTCAAGTGTAAAATCAAGGAAATTCCCTCTACATATAGATAATAGAATAATAGATAAGATATTGCATGTTGCATATATTATATATCATATATATTAGGGGATAGTGTGTACATTTATATGTACATTATACATACACACACACATCTCTTATAGTTGTTAAGATAATGCATAGGAAGCACTTGACCCAGCATCTGCACAAAAGTAAGCCTTCAAAAGATATGACTGGCTGTATGATCACTGATATTGTAATTACCACCTTCCTTTAACCCAGCAGTCTCATTTCTTTGCTCCTCTTTATAGCAAAACTCCTTTAAAAAAGTTTCTCAATGTGCCTTTTTTCACATCTGCATTCTCTGTGCTCTAACTGTAGTGCTGGGCATGAAACTTGTGTGTCTACTACTGAGCTAGCTCACAGGGACATTTCCAACCACTTGGTCCAGTCCAACCTTGGTCAAGACTAGGCCTCCTTTCATAACACCAACAGTCCCCACTATCTAGGGTATCCCAGGTCTCCATCACCACCAACAGCTTTCCTTTCCAAGTCTGACCACAGGTAATGAGCTGCATAGGGGTGGGGAGAGAGAGCTCTAGGAACAGGGTGCTCACTCAGAGCAGAGTTTTCATTCCTTACGTCCGAGGTGGTTCTTCTCCAGGTGGTTCTTCTCTCCCAGTCTTTTTCCACACTGTAAGTTGTACCTTTGCCTTCCTTTCCCTCTTCTCCAGCCCAGGTTTGTTAGAACTCCAAGAACTTCTGAGTCTCCCAGCCTAACATTTCAGTCATTAGCCATTCTCTATAAATTTTCTAGCCTTTCTTGGAAACATATATCTGAAAAGATATTTGCACACCGATGTTTATAGCAGCATTATTCACAGTGGCCAGGACGTGGAAGCAACCAAAGTCCCCTACAGTAGATGATTGGATAAAGAAGATATGGTCCAAATATACAATAGAACATTACTCAGCTATAAGAATAGATGAAATTCTGCCATTTGCAACAACATGGATGAACCTTGAGATAATCGTGCTAAGTGAAGTAAGCCAGACAGAAAAAGTTGAAAACTCCATATCACTTATATATGGGATAGAAACCTAAAAGCAACAAACAAACATGACAAACAAACAGAGATTCATGGACATGGACAGTAGACTAATGGTTACCAGAGGCTGGGGGTGCTGGGGAGGTAGATGAGGTAAAAGGGGTCAAATATGTGGTGAGAGAAAGAAATCTAACTATGGGTGATGAACATACGATGCAAAATATATGTGACTTACTGTTGAATTGTACAGTTGAAACTTACTGGATTTCGCTAACCAATGTCATCATAATAAAAAAAATAATGATAAAAGGAAAAAATTTTTTCTAGTCTTTGGATTTGCTTCAGATGTACGTGACTGTTGTCTAAAGACATGGACTGGAGAAGGAGGAGCTATCAGTGTGCTGTGGAAGAAGGAAACATTCAAGACATAGGTTAATACCTTGGGATATTATTCAGCCACAATTTTTGTTGTTGTTACTGCAGCTGGTGTTAAATTAACATTAGCATTTCCAAAACTCACACTTCTAACAACATATGTAGACTTGAATTTTTATTTTCCAGGAAAAAAAAAGAAGGAGGTAAGTTTAAATTACATCTTTACCTTGGGAGAAATAACTTCAACACAGCGCTATTCATTCAACGGGATCTTTATTATCTTTAAAACAATCAGTTCCTCATTGAATAAATTATTCTACATCTCTGAAGTGAAAAATGATGCAACCATTAAAAGAATGAGGTAGGTCTCTGTGAGCTGCTATGAAATAATCTTTAAGACATTGTTAAATTTAGAAAAGCAAATTATGAAATGATTTAATCCGATTTGTGCATATGTGTTTTTTAAATATGCCATTTAAATTTTCAAACATGTTTTTGAATAATGCATTGATGTATATATATGAAAAATTTTGGGAGACATATATTAGCAACTGTCGAAAGACATTACCTCTGGTGATAGAACTATGAGTGGAACTGGGGGTTAGGGGTTAAATAATCACTTCGAAGTGGATATACTTTTTTATTGTTTGATTTTTCTTTACCATGTGTGTACATCACTTCATAATATAAGAATAAACAAAATTCAATTATTTACTCAACTATATTTGAAGGTCTGTGTTCCTTAAAAGCATATGCAAGTTATGTCAACAAGGGGTACAGATTTATGCTTATAAAAATAAAGAAAAATATGGCTCATGCATGGGAAATTAATTCAAAATTCTGTCCTTAAACTGTCTCCTCTCTGTTTAAGGTCTTGAGAAATACAGATATACTGAAGGAAATATATGCAGAAAAGGCAATGGCCATCATGTAAAAACTTGATTGCTCTGAGTCTATGGCCCTACATGCTAAGCCATGGCAGATCACCTGGAGACTTCTTATGCCTAGGTTAAGTAAGCCTATGTAACCCAAAATTAAAACAACAAAAATGGCCTCTTTTTTCTCTTTTCCTCCCAAGTCTTCAATCAAATATGAGGTCCTCCCACTCCAAAGCAAGGAAGGTTAATATGAAACACACCAGAAAGAAAAACAGTCAAGACATAGGGCATTTGCCCACACCCAGAGCAGTGAGAACCAGTGTATCCCTAAGACTGAACCCAGACTGCTCTTAGGAAATAGATTATCAACTGGGTAGTCATCCCTGGGAGGCTCCCAAGACAGAGGCAGACCACATCCAGTGCTGTTGCTCTAGTCACCATCATTGACCCTGAGAAGGGGCCTCCACTTTGGAATGGGGTCAAGTGCACTGTCCTGAGTCATCCTTGGTCAAAGAATAAGAAAGACAATCCACTCCTGCTAGGAGCCAACCACAAGTTAACTTTGTACAGAGTATTTCTTCAATAGCCAGCTGTTTGCATGGAGACACCATCTGGTTGGTGAAGTCACTTTTTAAAATATATTTTCAAATGGTCACCAATATATTTACCTTGATTAAATGTCATCTTTCATTTCAAAATTAATTTGAATTAAATTTGGCCGGTATTCTAGAGGATGACAGATAATTTTAGTCTGGTAGAGACATTAACATTGAAAAGCTGACTGACAAAAGGCATAAAATCAAATAGAACTCTGCGGACTACATCGTTGAAATTACAACAACATCATCTTTAACTGTTTTTCCACATAAGATAATATTTTAATGCTCAACCCCCAACATTATCTCACCGCAAAAAACACACACCCAAAATAGTCAGAGGTCCAGACCGTGGCAGATGTTTCAAATGTTCATCGGGCTAAAATTTAAAATAAAATACTAGTAATAAGTATTTATTCTTAATATCTTTAACATTTATCCATTCTAGAATTTCAAACAGTGCCTAGAAAATAGTAGCTAAGCAATAAATATTCATAAAATAAATGAACACTAAAAAGTTAAAAAGACTTAAACCAAAAGAATATTTTTCCATTCTCTAAACTTTATTTGTTAACATTTTTATCCAGTTATCTCAATCTTTTATTGTATCTTCCCTAATTATATATGGTTTTGACCATCTTCAGAACTGAAAATGCTTCTTGGTAAAGTAACAAATATTGTGTATGTGCTGTGTCACTCCACTCCTTCTACAACAACTATATATTTAAGAAACTTTGCTGCTACTATTTTAAATTTGCTAAAGAATTTAATGAATATGTTTAATACCTCAGAATTGAAAATGTATATAAAAAATCAGTCTGAATCTTTTACATAAACCATATATATGGATATATCTAACACATCCATTTTCTGATGACCATTCGATTGGTTAAACATAGGGAAATCAGGATTCAAACTTTATGGCAATGCCTGTAGAATCAAACACCTGATCCTAGGCCAGTGTCAGCTGTAGCAAAGGTGTTGGTTTAGTTGGGAGAAAAAATAACCAGAGGCTCCTGCTGGTGGGTAACCCACCCAGAATGTAATCAACATAATACACTAGAGGATTGTTTAGGATGCATGTAATTAAAAATAATGGTAGAATGATAGACTGGAGCCAGATTGTGAAGGGTGATGTGTACCAGGCTAGCTGTATTGAATTGTATTCTGTTAAAAGGGGAAAAAGCATTAAGCGATTTTAAGTTATACATTGGCATGATTTTGACCAGGAGTCAGTAAACAAACTATCTAAGACCCAAACCTGGTCCACTGCTTGTTCTTATAAATAAAGTGTTATTGGAACACAGCCATACCTATTCTTTACATATTATCTATGGATGCTTTTGGTCTACAGAGGGGGAGTTGAATAGTTGCAATAGACACCAAGACTGTATGACCCATAAAATCTGAACTATTTACTATCTGACCCTTTACATAAAATAAAGGGGTTTCATTAACCAACGGTACCATAAAAATAATTAATTAATTTTTTAAAAAGTCTACATTAGTATATCCTATCCTAACCTATTTCATGCTATTATTTCAGGATATGGTTCCATTTCAAAAAAAAAAAAAAAACATGGAAAATTCCATTTGTCTCTAAAGACTCCTAAAGCACAATAGAAATGAAAAACTCTGAGAAGTCCAAGGATTTTTTTTTAACTCTGCTTAGTTGTTTCTAAAATTCAGTTGCCCATGGAAGTTTTTTATACCTTAACATCTATTAAAATCCTAGAATCCATAACTGGGAGATGGTAATTACATAATTCTAAACAGAAGAATTTAAATTTAACAATAATCTAAATGTATATGTTTATCTAGCTGAGTGTTTGGTACATCGTAACAGCTTATCTATCTGAATTTTTTGCTGTTTGAGGTTATCTAGGCCCAACTGTAACCTGATCACTTTCATAAAGAAAGCAGCATTTTCCTGTGTTTAAAAAAAAAAAAAAAAAAACCGACCATATGCCAAACAAGCTCAGCTAAGTACAACCAAGGCTAAAGAATTGCTCAAATGTAACTTGTGGCTTTATCAAGAATCTATTTACAGATGCTGCTCCCTGAATTTTATTGATACATACCATACAACCAAAAATGTAGACATATTATTATGTGTACAGGTAAATTATCACAAAACGAACATAGTTTCAGAAGACCCATGAAATGTGGACAATGGTATCCCCATAACAAGCAAAGAAATTAAAGCTTAAGGATATTACTTGACTTGGGTACACATCTGGTCAGCAGAGGGTGCAGGAATTCAGAACAGACTACATCAATCTAGTCCCCTAGGGTTACTTGGTAATATACTACATGCCCAACCCTGCAAGACAAATAAGTACAAAAGACCCTAAATGGCTTGTACATTTGCTGGTTTGAGTCTTGTGTTTGCTTGCTTATGTTATACCAGATCTGCAAGTGATCCAAATTTCTGAATCTTTAATTCTTCTATCCTTCACTTTCAAGACCTAATTACTCCTCCCCAATCTTGTCTGATGTCCTGGCTTCCTGACCTCCATCTTGTTCTTGGCCACATTAAACTCCCTATTCTTCATTTCCTGGCTCCCAAACCACTGGCTTAATTCAGACCCTCACATCTGTCTGGCTCTCCTCTGACCCCCTGCTGGCCCAACCCAAGCTTGCTATTGCCCACACAACTGCATCACAGACACTCCCAAGGGAGAGGTTGACATTTTTTACTGAAACCATCTCAATCATCCAGAAAGTTTGCAAATCAGGTAACTGTTCTGCTGCTGGCTTTCAGAGCCACTCCAGAATTATGCAACATGTTATGTTTACTAAGAGAGAAGGATCACATGCCAGTTCTAATTTAGCCACGTCAGCAGTGACTACTTTGAGCATGACCTATTTAATTTGCTTAATTTAAGATGAGATATGAATGTTGTTGTTTTTGTTTTTGTTTGGGGGCGGGGAGCAGTTGGAATCCTTGTGTTATTTTTCTCTCTGTCTTCTCTTTTGAATTCTCAACTGTCTTTAATTAATTATGTTAACATCTTGAGTTTGGCTTCTGAAGCTACTTAAATTTCTTGAAGTAAAGTGAACTGAGTAGATCTTGGTGTCAATGATCTATAGAGCCATGGAGATCCTGTGTTTTTGTGCCATTGGAATGTTCTTAACCCTAACAGTGAAAGCCAAGTCAAAATGTATTCAAGATTCCCAGCTCTGTAAGGACTGCCCACTTCTGAGAAAAGGTCAACACTGACCTTTGTACACCGATGGAGCATCCCTGGAAGGCGTCACTGCAGCATAGGACTGGTGGTTACTGACTAAATATGCTGTCATTGTCTTAGTCTACTTTAGTTCCCAGTAGCTGTATGAGATGACCCTATAATCCAATGACTATTATTAGACACATTCAGAATAATCTCTACAATTTAAAACATAAGATATTCTAACCAGAATAGAAAACATATAATTTATATTAAACCCAGAGAAAAGACAAAGAGATATTAACAATAAACAGAATAGTAGAGAGAAGAGTATGCTATGGGAAAATTGTGATAAATATGTGCTAAACCTATTTGTCTAGAATGTTTTTTTAAGTTTACGAACCATTGTGGCATATTCCAAATGGATTCTTTCATGCTTATTTCCTTTGGTGACCATTATAAGTCTTCCACAGTCTGTCTGATTACTGTCCCAAATATCTCAGCACTTAGATTACGAGTCTCCCATACGAAAGGGACATTCAGTTGAGTGGCAGCCATTTATTGAGCTTTTACTTTGATTAGCCACTGCACCAAGTGCCTTACATTATTTCCCCATGTTTCCCTCATAGCAACTCTTATTTATAAATACTTGAAAAAACTGAGACACAGAGAGGTGAAGTAACTTGCCCATAATCACACATTTACTAAGATGGAGAGCAAAAGAAAAAGAAGAGGAAGAAGAAAGATGGAAAGGGCACAGAAGGAGGAAACTATAAAACTCAGACTGGGTGCATGTGTATAACCTTTCAGCTCTGCATGCAGGCTGTGTATATGGATGATAGCTTGCAGTTAGACAAGAGAGAAGATAAGATATGATGACATAAGATATGGTAACACAAGCTATATGAATCAAAAAGGATCGATACCAAACTGAATAGACTATATAGTTGTCTTTGTGTGGGTTACCACATGAGGACATTTTAGGCTGTTTTTGGTTGTCTGTATTTGGGGGGTTTTCTGTAATGGGTATGTAAGGCTTTAAGGAACTTTTAAAACAAAAGGAATTTTTATTAAAAAGAAGGACATTTGTCCCACTCCCTTGTAATCACAACCCAAGACAGTGTTGATAGATACATTTTAAGAGGAAATTTTCCATCTCCACAGATAAATCAAAAGGGTCCACTATTTATCCTCAGAGGAAAAGCATATTTATCAAGCCAAATATTTTAAATATGTATCTAAACAACCATAACTCTTTGGTTCCCTAAGACTGTCCATTAGATTGATTTGAAATCTCTTCACGACCACAGTAAAAAATAAGTAAATACTCTAAGAATATGCTTTCCAGTCTGAGTATTTTATTTCAAGTTAGACTTCTGAGTATTTTTAGTTAATTACAATCAGCAGTTCCCCATAAATCTTGAGAGCAGAGCTTAACTGCTAAGAGAGTGCCAGCTTCTAGGGCATTACCATGAGGGTTTATTGGATGTCCTTTATTATTCAAAAGGAATTTGTTTATAAGAAGAGGGATTCGAACCATCAGAGGCAACAAACAAATGCCCTGCATGGCTGAGTCTATCAGTTATCAGTTCATGAATCATTTGAAAAACTCCTTTGAAGATCCACAGGGGTCACAAATTTCATTCAGTTCTGCTTTGTTATTTGCACCAGAAATTAGTCTCGAAAACGGAAAATGAAGAAAATGTTCTCTGGACTATTTAAAACACACATGTAACTAGATCTAAGAGGCAAGGCTGATGTAACAGGAGCCATGGTTTTGTGATGGTTTGGTTTATACATTGTATAATCACCACAGCACAGCATCATTGATTTAGAAGATATTAAATAACTTGAAACTGTGACAACCGGCAGCTTTGTGAGAACGAAACCGCTAAAGAGGACTAAAAATTGTAACATTACTGCTAATATCCGCAACAGCCTGGAGTAGAATTTGTCATCAATTCTTCACTGAACCATTTCATATATTTTATAATGTGGCCTCTAATTATGATTAATTAGGGAATTTAAATTCCTTCCAAAAGAAGGTAAGCACGTATGATTTGGAACCATTAGAGATGCTTTCAAACACATTTCAGGGAGAATGTTTCAGGAATACTCATAATGTGTGTCTCACTGGATCAAGGCTGGTATCTGAAATCTTCACCAGTATTAGGGACAACACCCATGAGAGAGAAGGGAGGCTTAGGTCTCCACAAGCCTCTCTCCAGACGTCCATGGCAACTGGGGTAGAGTCATATCCAAATGTCAGGCTTCTACCTACTAGTAATTGATATTTTCCTCTCAAGAGAGATAAAAAAATAAAATTTAAAAAAAAATCCTTTTGATTATCAACAGAGAGCAAAGGTTTTTATTCTCATGGTTTATTCAATTATTCATTATAAAACTTGAATTTCTTAAAGAATCCACTGAATTTACTCACCCTTCTAGGATAAAAAGAAGCCTTCAGTATGTATATGACTTCCTGGAAGATCTTCCTTCCACTAAAAATGAAAATTCTACCTACTAGTTGGTACCTATAAAAAAATTTTTTTTAGGTCTCTTATGTTCTTAATTAAAATAGCCAACCTTTGCTGATTTTTGTATGATAGACTTGTCAACTTCTTTCCCTTACCTCTTTGTCCATTCAGATTATAGCCAATCTCTTTCTTCAATGTCATTTTAAATGTCTCGTCCTCCTAGAGCCATACCATAAAGGGCTTCATTTCTATAACCTTCAGTTCTGATGCTCCCTGAATGTGTAGGCCCTCCCTTTCCCAACCTCCAAACATGCACTCTGGAAGCTCACAGAGGTCTTCATTCTAAATTTTCTCCACAGATTTCACCTGCCTTCCTGCCTCACTTCATTGTCTTGCCCACTAAATCCATTTTGTCAATCACTCTTTTGCCACTATCTGCAACCCCCTTAACCTGCTGTCCCAACAAAAATTACAGCAAAACTTTAACTCTGCATAATCCAACTAGCTACTTTCATTATACCCCCAGGCCACTGAGTACTTTGAGAGAATGACAACTTTTCCTATTAAAACCAAACTATTTATAATTTCTTGTCATGTTTTCAGGGATCTATAATTTTCTACATACTATTCTTCCTACCTGAGATCCATTTCTCTTCCCCAATTCTTTGCTAACCTTACTTCTAGGTCAAAGCTTGCTCAGGAATACAACCTCAAAGTAGTAGATCCTGGCTCTGTTCTACGCACTGACTTCTCCATTTGTTGTTCTTCTTCTATACTTCAAATCATCCTGTGAATGACTCTAAAACAGCATTTATTTAACTTGATAGTAATTATTGGTTTACCCATCTATCTCCCCCATTAGACTGTGAGTTCCTATGGGAAAGAATCCTAGAGAAACGAATTCTAGCCTGATATGCCACCAGAATTACCAGAGGTGCTTTTAAAGTACCCACTCCCAGATGTTATCTAGATAGCATCAGACTATCTGGAGGTAAGATCCAAGAGTCTGTATTTATAAAAGCTTCCTTAGGTAATTTTGGTAATCAACATGATTTGATTATACTTGCTTAGAATACATTACAAATTACTTAGTACAAAATTTTTGCTCAGTAAGTATTTTATAGCAGAACAAAAGGGAAAAGGGGATGGGGGAAGATAGCTTCTAAAATGACTTCCAATGATCTCCACTCCCTTGGATCCACATCCTGTGTGATCCCCTCTCCTTGTGAGTGGGCTGGACATGGTGACTTGCTTCCAATGACTTGAGTAAAACAAAAGTTCTTAGATGACATTTCCGAGATTAGGGTCATTAATAAATCAGCAATATCCATTAAATAAAGTGTCTTTAAACAGAACCACACACACAAAAAAAACAAGGTTATGTATAGATCAGTGATAAAAATATGACCAGAGGCTCACAGGAACCCTATCCTGTATTTTTCCTAAGAGCAATGATTCAGTATTTATTAATTCTGCAATAACTTTGTAGAACACGACTATCACAGATAACAACAACAAAAAAACTGTACTAGAAAATTTGCTTTAAAACATCCATCTATTTGTTTATTACAATACCATTTAAATGGGAAGATGGTAAAATTTCCGTATCTTAGTAGAATATGGTATGAATGTGAAGATAGGATGGTAGCCAAATGGAGAATAAGAGTCAAGACATCTACACAGTGAGTGTATCTTACATTGAAAGAAGATGCAGTTCAGTTAGATGTTAAAGATAGCGGAAAAGTGGGAGTAATTATGGCTCCAGTCCCAGACAATCTGGGGAAAAGTGGGGTCTACTGTAAGATGATAGATCGCCTTTGAAATCAGGGATACTGTTACTTTGGAAACAGAGGGGAATCAGATAAGGAGGACTGAGTGCCTAGATAACATTGTAAATGGAGAGTAGAAAGTTGAGAATTTTATAACTGTGATGCTTGATCTCATTTAATGTTATTTACTGGGAAAAAAGAGGGAGGAAGAGTAGAGGAATATCAAGTTGGCAAATTCTTAAATGATAAGAATGAATTGTAATTGGTCAAAGGCAGTGTTATTTCTTTTGACATTGATCCTTTTACAAGGCTGGGTATTTGCTTTTTCTATGAAATAAAGTTTGAGTTCTAGTAAGGATTTCTTCTTTATAAAGACTTGGGCCCCCAAGTCTGGTGGTGTTGACAGGGTGGTGTTGACAGGGTGAACTTTAGGGACTGTCAGGCCAAATGTCATGTCTGGGATAAGGGTAGGGAGGTCTCTGCAGATACACACTTAATGTAGTACCATTTTTTAATGAATTGGGGTGACATTGGTCAATAAAATTATACAGGTGTCAAGTGTACAATTTAATAACTCATCATCTGTATATTGCATTGTGTGTTCAGCACCCAAAGTCAAATCTTCTTCCATTTATTTGATCTCCTTTACCCTTAACTACCTTCCCCTTCCTTTCTTTCCCTCTGGTAACCACTAAACTGTTGTCTGTGTCTATGAGTTTTTGTTTGTTTGTCTTGTTCACTTGTTACTTTCTGTTTTATATCTCACATTATGAGTAAAATCATATGGTTCCCAATTTAATGTAGTACCATTTTAAATAAAAATATTAGCAATCACCCAAGAGCGATAATTATTTCCAATTTACAAATTTATTTTTAAAACTATGCCTTTGTGTGAAAATGAAATGAATTAATAAATATTTATTCAACCTCTAATATACATGACATTTTTAATAGTAACAATAATAGGAATAGAATGTCTTTAAATTTCAAGTTTTCAGGGGATTTATAATCCAGTTTAGAATTTAAGACATACACACATAAAAAGATAATCTACACTTCAAGGTGACACGGACAACAAAAAAATTGATGAATCTGACAAAAACAGTTGTAAGACTGCTGAGGAGGGGCCATAACTAGAGAGGGAAGGCATGTGGTATTCAGATAAAAGGGAATGGCTTAAAAAATGCAAGGAATATAAACTATTGTGTTCTGGATGCAAACAATAAATAAGTAAACAAAAAATAATAATTTTAGATAGTGATAAGTCTGCAAAAAATATAAAATGAAAAATAGGATAGAAAGCATACAGAATTCCAGTTTAGATTGGATGGTCAGAGAAGACCTCTCTGGGAAGATAGCATTAGAGCTGAAACCTAAATGACCAGAAGGAGCCAGCCATGTGAAACTCTGGGGAACCAACATTCAGTCAGAAGTGACAGGAATAGCAAAGGCCATGGGCAAGGAATAAGCTGGCATTTAAGGAATTAAAGACTGGTGTGATGGAGCATAATGATCAGTGGGGAAAATGGTAGCAGAAAAGGAGAGTAGAGTCATTCAGGGCCTTGAGGCCATAGCAATGAAAGTAGACTTGAATCTAGATGATATGGAAAGTCACTGGAAGGTATAAGAAGGAGAGTGATATAATTGTGTGTGTGGTGTGTGTGTGTGTGTGTGTGTGTGTGTGTGTGTGTGTGTGTGTGTGTGTGTTTTAAAGATTCCTCTTTACATATGGAAGTTGAGGTTTTAGGGAAAAAGCATGGAAACAGGAAAATACTCAGGAGGTTATTAAAGTCACCTAGTAAGAGATGATGGTAATTCAGATTAGATAGAAGCAGTGGATGCCATAGGAAATCATCCAATTTGAATGTATTTAACAGGTAATGTGGACAGAAAGTGGTGATGGCTTGACTATGATGAGATCATGAGGAAAGCATAGGAATCCAGAATGACTTCTAACCTTTTGACTTGATGGTGGACGGTGAAGCCATATACTGAAATGGGGAAGCCTCAGGGAGAAATAGGTAAGGGAAATAAGAATCACAAGTCCTTGTTTGGAACATATTAAATATGAGATGTTTATATCTAAGTTAAGGTGTCAAGTAGCTTGTTGGATTTAAAAACTAAGTGTTACTTGGTAAGATTACAAATTAGTGAAGCCGTGTTACAAATGCACAGGAAAGTTGATGCAGATTGTGCAAACCTTGAATAATGTTAAGAATATGGCCTTTAATTTTCAGGAATAAGAAGCCATTAAATGTTTCTGTACAGATAGTGACATAGGTGTTTTGGGAAGGTTTATAAGACTATAGGGTGTAAGGTCGAAAGGTCCTTAACAGAGTCTGGGACAGCCCAAGAAGAGGTAACTGAGGTCATCCACACTCAAGATGATTGAAGTTATTTTCCACAGAAACATAATTTAAACTGAGAACACTAGCAAAAAAA
>NW_011889203.1:504166-513264 GCF_000151845.1 Pteropus vampyrus | reverse complement strand
TCTCTTCTGTCTTGTTCACTCTCTCTTGTTCTCTCAAGTTGTCACTCTGATAGAAGCCAGCTGCCATGTCACAAGCTGTATATAGAGAACTCTGTGTGGAAAGGGACTGAGGGAGGTCTCTGGCCAACAGCCAACAAGGAACTGAATCTTGCCAACAACCACATGAGTGAGCCTGGAAGTGGGTCCTTCTCCAACCAACACCTTGATTGCAACCAGGGCAAGACCCTGAATTGCACCCAGATTCTTGACCCACCAAAGCTGAGAGATAATAAAAGTGCCATGTTAGCAATTTGTTACACATGCAATCCATAGTTGATTAGCTATGTCCGAGGAAAAAAGTGTGAGTAATTAAAAAAGATTTCAATGTTTCCAATTGATATCTTACAATTAGATATCGATTTCCAAGTGATTTTGATTGAGAGTTCATGTTCCATAGAAGCACAAAAGCAAACAGAGCTCCATGGAATGACAACAGACCTAAGTGGGCTACTCTGCTTTTGCCCCAGGAATTTATTTCCATCAACTTATTTTATACACGGTAATTCATAAATCTATGATAGTTTGTATAACAGTATCTACAAGGTCTTCTGTTATTTAGAATAGAACTTACTATAAAATTTCTGTCAAGATTTCAGCCAACCTACTATATGTCACCAGGAAACCAAGACTTTTCCAATAAACCAAGGCTGATTATTTAATCCTCTCTTGATGAAACTGTATGCTTCCTTCTACTAAAAATTAGAGGCTCATAATAATGATATTTTCATTTGCCTTTACTACTAGAAAATTTAAAGTTTAGTATGGAAAAATAATAAAACTTAAAATTTTTGTCCTTTGTTATCTCTAAAGTAGAATAAGTAGTAGATGGTCTATACCCTGTCTTGGGCTAAAGGCATACATTTTTAAATCACTCAATCGGTTTTTAACAAGAAAGCATAAAAATATCTTCTACCTTCATTCTCTCTTCTGATATTAAATTATAGCTTGTCAGAAATATTTTTGAAAAAAAGCATCTTTCCTCTGTAGAAATAAAAAGAGATAATGTTAATCTTCTGCCCCCCCCCCCACTCCACTTGTAAGGTATAGAAATTCACTGAAAATTGTATCTTAAGATTAAAAGTAAAGTTAAGGAATCAATAAAAATAAGATAGAGCATAGCCATGCCTGAAACTTGAATCTGCTGTCATGCCAAGTTTAGTCTCCTGGACAAAAGTTATCCAGGCATTGACTATCATCAAATGATGAACATAGGCACCCAAATGGTATACAAATCAGAGAGAAATGTAACTGACAGCATGAAAATAGTGAATCACTGCTTCAGGGAGTATCACGCGACACTAAACAATATACACCAAAGCTATAGGGTTTCCAAATAATTTCCAAAATATTTAAAATGCCTGGACTTTTCTAGGCAGTAAAGGAAATATTCCATCATTTAGGGACTAGAGAATATTTAGAGATGACTCCTTTTGTGTTAATGAGGTTCTAGCTGAGATGTGGATGCAACACCAAAACATGCCTTTCATTAAAGTTTTTCTAACTACACTCCCATCTCCCTCTCCCTGACATACAAATTCTGTTCTATTTTCTCAGTATCTTTTGGCATTGGAGTATCCTTGGAGACAGACTTAGATGACAGGTCTTAGCAACACTAACGAGCACAGTTAATTTCTCTCTTCATTTTATATGATAAAAAGCTAGAGCTGTAAATTGATCTATTTTGTTAGGAATGGTTTAAGATCAAATTTTGCCTGTATGTAGTAGTTCCTGCATTTCAAATACTACCTAAAGTTGAAGATAGTTTAGACTCACCAAACTGCCAGTACATTTTATTTGCTTTTGAGGCCAGTTCAAGTTAGGGAAACACTAGAGTTATCAAATATCAAAGAAAGATAAATTATATTACCTCTAAATGGATATTTTTCCTACCAAATTTATCAAATGTCCCAAGTAATACAAAAATTGCTGTCATTTTGAACAACACAGTAATATTGACCTTGATGAAGTACAAGGCAGGAGGCAAGACCAAATCATTGTGATTTTCCCAGACATCTAGGAAAAATCACATTCAAAACATATTCCAATGACTTAACTGAACTTTCATTAGAGTAGCATTAGTTTTCTATGGCTGCCATAACAAGGTACCACAAACTGAGCAGCTTAGACAACATAAATTCACTGTTTTGAGTCTGGAAGTCCAATATCAAGGCACCAGCAAGACCATGCTCATTCCAAAGGCGCCAAAGAAGGATTGGTTCCTGGCATCTCTCCTGCCTTCTGTAGTTTCTTGGCTTGTAGCATAACTCCAATCTTCACACGACATTCTCCCTTTTTTATAGGACACTTGTCATATTGAATTAAGAATCCACTCTATTCCAGTACGACGACATCATAACTTAACTAATTACCTCTACCACTACCCTATTTCTAAATAAGGTCACATTATGAGGTACCAGGGGCTAGGACTTCAACATATGTGTGGGGGTGGGGCACAATTCAACCTCTAACAAGGGTCACTAAGCATTTTTGCTAATAAGCTATTTTGGTGAGCCTTGATATATGACAGTGGAAGGATGATGCTGCCAGAAACAGTCCTGGAAGAGAAGCCTGACCTAGTAGCCATGACAGAAAGGTGAGATTTAGCTACACAGAGGATATCCTGATATCTCTTTAAAAGTAAGCCTTAGGAGTAATAAATATGTAAGGGGAAAGAGAGATACTAGATTTAGTGGGGTGATCGCTTTGTGAGTTATATAGATTTCTAATCACTATGCTGTACAACTGAAACTAATATATTATTATATGGCAACTATAATTGAAAAAACTCATTGAATTGTATAATATAAATATGAGCAACTAATTGTCTATTATATTTCAATAAAGCTGAAAAAAAAAAAGAGCAGTAACATGTTGAGCAGAAGTCTCTATTACAGCAGCCAGCTCCAGGCTAAACTATATAGAAGTAGATGATTGATTTCAAATGTTTGTTGTACTGTTTTCTTGTCTCTATTTTACGTAGCCCTTTTGTATCACTTAGAAGTCATACTAAAAGCAGGAAAATGGCAGAATTACTAACAGTGAAGTCCTCTGAGGCAGTTGTCTTGTCACCATTGAAGTAGTGACTGATGCCACAGAGTTCTGCCACCCAGTGTGTGTAGAATGGATGAAAGTAAGAAATAGGCCATTACTGCCAAGATAAAATAAGGTGACCACAAATACATCATACCATAGACTATTGTATAAAGGCAGCTTTAACAGGGGCAGAGTCGTTAGATGTTGGGAGAAAAATAGAGCCACAGGCCAGACTGAGAAATGGCAAAATCAGATGTTGTTTTTTCTAGATTATTTGATAACTTTGAAACCTAGAGTGAGTGATTGGAATGATGACCACAATGTGGACTTCATGCATTTTCAGCATTATCCATATTTTTTGATTATTAAAATTAGTACACATGTGGAAACACCAAGTTGTCTGGGAAACTGGGATCCATGTCAGGAAAATGCCACTTTTAGAGAATGTAACATTCTCAAAAGTAAAAATCAACTCTATTGGATGAAGATGGTTAGCTGGTGTGTTGCTGCATAGACTTAAGAACCGTTATGCCCAATCAAGTTAGACTCATTATAAGATCAGTACAAAAAGGAAACTTAAGATACTTGCACATGAATTAATTTTTATTGTACCTTGCCTTACTAAAGAAAATATTACTAGATTTTCTGTAGAGAGAAGAAATAAAAGTTTTCAACTGTTTGCTTTATTTCTAAGACTGAGAGAAGTCAGTTTTCCTGAGAAATTCACATAAGATAAACTGTGCATATCTAAGTGAGCAAGGCAAAGCAGTAGCTAGGAACTGTACAGACATGGTAGAGATCTGAGCTTTTGTTTCTTTGCTTTATTTTTTAAATCACTTTTATGAAGGTATAATTTTTATACAATAAAGTACACTTGGTTTAAGTACAGAAAAAAGTCAGATCTAATCATTAAGATCACTCAAAATAAAATATGTCAAGATTCTATAAAATAATGGTTAAAAAAATAATAAGCCCTTGGATAAAATTGAGTATTTAGTAGGGCCCAGGGACATGGGACAGAAAAGAAGAACTAGTTGACTCATATATTTTAGAGAATATTAGGATCATTTAATTTTTCAGATGAGGAAACTGAAGCCAGAGGCCTACAGGCACACAATTAATTAATAGTAGAACTAGGACTGGATCCTAGATCTGCTGATACTGTGTCCTTGGTGCTTTTCTCTACACTACAAAGATTAGAACTACGAAATGAGCCCAGGGTATCCAGGCTCAAAAAAAGTACCAGCCCGAAACCTAATTACTTATCCTTGCATGTCTAGTACTCCAGGAAAAGCGAATGTCCAAGACATTCAGTACTGTTTATTTCATTTGGCCTCAGACACCCACCGGTTTCCGAGGCTGACTCCTAAGCTAACACTGCCCTCTAGAGGCCTCAAGCCAGTTGCTCTCTTGCCAGTCTACCATCACCAGACCACTAATTTAGCTTCAATTCAGAGTATCATTGTCACCAACAGGTCTTTCCTACATCTGGATTTCTCTCAGCTGTACATTCTGTGCATAATTAAATACACACCGCCTCCAGACAAGAAGGCAAAAGCATGTTTCCTCAACATGGGGGGTGGTTTTCCCTCACTTCACAGAAACTTTGCATAATTAATTTGAGCTCATTTATCTGGTCTCAGTTCTATAAACTGACAGACAAAAGCCAACCTCTAAATTCAAAGGAAAAATCTATATTAATCATGCATAACATTAGAAGAAGGTCAAAGTATTAGACTGGGAACACAGAAAACAGGTTGCTATAGCTGCATCTCAGAGAAGGTGGCTGAATAAAATCCCTTTTAAATATTATATTTCTCAGTTTCCTCACTAGAAATTCATTAGAAACACCTAAGGAAGCAATATTTTAGCAATTGTTTTTCTCATTAGTTCTAATCCTATTCAGCATATGGTAGAAAGAGAATTAAACTGAGAATTCTGAGTCCTGGATTCCACAACTATTTCTTCTGCTGAAAAGATGCGTGACCTTGACCAACTTCTTTCACCTCCTGAGTCTTAATTCCTTCAACTTTAAAACAGGCAGCTGGTTTACATTATCTCAAAGGACATTTGAGCTTTAACCCTCTAGAAGTCCCTGAAATCAGTTCTGCTGTTCCAAGTCCTTAAGTCTAGCAAAACTTCATAGTCTGGAATATTCCTACTTGCACATCATATAGGGGCCTATATTACAATTGTGATTGCCTTGGTAATGAGCCAAAGGGCCATAGCAATCATAATCAATGATCCTCAAATAATTATTTCAAATATCTAAAACATTTCTTTCTTTTTTTTTTTTAAATATATACCCTTTGGAATAAGAATAGTTTCCCCAGGAATTTGCAAACACTCAGAAATATTTTGTGATGTTGCCTCACACCTTTTGACCTGACAAATAAGTTGTGAGGCAGCAGCATCTCAATGTAGCAAACTTGCCACGTTCACAGTGAGCAGCTGTGACCGCTAACGGGAATCAGAAGCTCTTGCTGGTCAAACTCATAAATATTTTCCCCAAAAATTTGAGTTCATAAAGCAGAGTCAAATACCTTTATTTCCACTCAACTATTCCCAAATTGTTTCTTAATTATTAAATTAGTGTCTGCTTCCCACTGTAGCATCTGCAAGCTACAAAATTATAGGCAGTAAATCTAATGGGATATTCATCTTCGGGGTTATTTTTGGACAAATGAATTGAAGCCACTCAGGAATGACTCTGTGTGCTACAAATAAGCAATTAATTAAATTCTCCACTAGCTCTGGCAGGGCAATTTGCTACATACTTATTACCTATTAAAGACAAGAAAAATATGTAAGCATTTCTATGGATGTGGTCAACTCCAATTCCAAAATGTTTCCAGTGGAAATGTATACCAAACAACTGGAACTCTTTAGAGACAACACAACCCAACCCAAAAATGTCAATAACATGAGAGCTCATCGTCTTGTTCGTCAAATAACAGTTTCTCTGTTCCTATGGTTCACCTTGTGGAAGATCAAAATTTTCAGTGGTTGTCCATAGGAAAAACTGAGTTGAAGGACGGGGCTGGGCACCTGAGTTGAGTCAAGGGTTATTTGAACTCTCAGTTGCAAAGAAAAACGACATATAAATCTTGTGCTCAGTCAAGACTGTTGTCTAAATCTCAAGGATCAATATGATGGAGAGAAGTCAACAGCAGAAATCTGCCACGGTGCATCTATACTTTTAATGTGGTGAGCGAAAAATATCATGGTCCGTTAATGCTCATTCCTTGTGAAGTCAGATGTCAGACAGTGATGGGAGTGTGAGAACCATCAGTATCTGCTGTAGAGCGAGAAGTGGGGAGTTTACAATAGCTAGATCGAAGGTCGAGTTCTTCTAGTTCTAGAGTAGAAAACTAGGGCATCTTTAAGAAATAAAGAAGTCTAGTAAACCCACAGCCTTTCACAAGACCACCAGATTCTGGAATTAGGAAGAGTAATTCAGACACCTCTCACCCACCTACCACCCTCTCTTACCCCCAGGATGGTGGAAATGGAGCTCTTTATGGCTATCTGGCTTGGCTCCCACTATCTCAAGAATTCCAATGAGCTAATGCTAGAAGATAAACCTCTTGACAATAGCGCCAAGATGGTGCCAAGGCAGGCAGGAACTGACACTGCTTGTGAATGATCTATTGATAATTCCCTCCTTTCTCTTTAACCTGTAATCTGTCTTTTTCCCTCTGTCAAGTTCTTCTGATGAGGTAGAGAGAGGAGCTCAAGTGGAGAAGGACAGAGCAAAGTGGAAATGGAACTCATTATTTACAACCATTGAATAGCACTGGTAAGATTTCTAGACTGTTTAAGTGAAAGGGTTTTAAAAGGTAAGGAGTCCCAACCATTAGTTTCTAAATGAGGAAAACAAAGTACAGAAAGGGACTTGTCTCACTCACATTCACACAGCTTATTGGTCACGGAACCAAGACTAGAACTCCTGCCTCCTGATCCAATATATATCCCACCACAAGTCATTGTCATCAAAGCAGATGGCACAGAAATAAAGTTCTAGGGAAGGTAAGCATCCCAGGGACCATGGCTATTTGTCCCACTTGACAACTAATTTATTTAGAGTTGACTGTATCCTTTTCTAATGACTGCCCTAATGTGCCAGAATATCATAGAGTTTTTTTAAAAAATGTATCACTGCATTTCATGAAACCTAGAAACAAACGTATTAAATAACAAATGGATCTGATGCCTACAGAACACTTCAGGAAGAAAATGACAGAATTCTAGAATGAAATGGAATGCAGTCAGCCTAAGAAGCCCCAGGAAGCCCAAACTTACATATCAGAGATAACATGTTGCCAGGCACACCCTTAGAACATGTTGGGAACTTGAAGGGCATCATTCAAAAACCAGCCATCCAAATGCATTTTTCATATACAGTACTCGAAAAATTTGTTCCTAGAACAAGCTAACATTTTTCTAATTCTTAAATGTAATTCTAAGACTTAAGGGGAAAAAAAATAAGCAGCAGCAACATATGTTGGAATGGACCTAGTATATTCAGGTCAATAAAGTAGGATCCCAGATGATTCTTCACACGAATCTTAACGTAAGTGGTTAGATGAAGAAAAACTTGGTTTCTAGATGAAGCACCAGTTTTAGAAGCCAAACTGATTCTACATCCAAGATGGGCTATGATGGTACACTATAGACAATGAGTGGGAAAATGTCTGTTTCCCCTTCTCCTGCCAGGTCACGGTGGCCATGTCAGGACAATGACTGCACATTCGCAGTCATCTCCTTTTGCTCTGAGGAGTTTCTGCTGGACTGGGGCAAGGCTTAAGCTAATTGCTATATGAAATATATGGCAGTAATCACCAATTAAAAGTTCTTGGCAACTTGCAGCAATGCTGAATCTGTCCCCTGGATTAATTATAACCCATGTGCTCTGCAATGATTGTGGAAAAACAGCATGTTAGGAAAATAGACAACTTGAAGGTAAATATTAGGTTGAAGCCCTTACATAGCAATGTTTTTATTCCTATTGTTGTTGTTTTAAGAGAGTAGCTTCCCTGAGAAACTTAGGTGTTCTGTTCAGAAAAAAAAAATGGTGACACCAAGGAACATTTCATTTCTTCATTAACTGTACGTTTCTGAAATCCTGAGAAGTGGTTTCCCATGAATTCTTTTGTTCTCCACTCTGGAACACAGGGCACCTGTAAAACAGACATGGCCACACATGAAAGCCACATAAATGAAAGACAAATATGGGTAAAATTAGTACTCAGAACTTGCAACATAAGTTGAGTAAGGGTTTCCTCTGTGGCCGGTACCCATTCTACACTCCATTCTAAGGAATGCCCAAACCCTGTCCACTTGTAGTTTTTGCTCAGATTTGGGGTGAATTTATTTTTCTTTTTTATTTTTCTTTTTCCCTGGCTGCAACTCAACAAGTGTAGGGGAAATTTAATTTATTCACTAATTCAAAGATTGTAATCTACCTCCTTCATCTTTACTCTATCCCTGCCAAATCTACTGACAATGGAAAAAAATGTTTAGTAGGCACACAGAAACTTGCTGGAAGAGGTAAGTTTCAGTAGTTGCTATTTAATGTTATACCTGTTACCAAAGCACTTGATAGTTGAATACAATCAACTTTCTATATATTATTCTAGAATGGAAATGATTGTCATAAAATAGCTGTTCTAACTCTAAAGTTTTTCAGATTCACCTGAAGGGCTTGCTAAACCATAGATTTCTGGGTCTTACCTCCAGAATTCTGATTCAGAGGGTCTGGGGTTGAGCTTGAGAATTTGCATTTCTAACAAGTTCCCATATGATGCTGATGCTGCTGGTCCAAGGACCACACCTGGAGATGTACAAATTTGAAAGAGTTTGTCTAATATTATACCATGTGCCATGATTAGTTTCAATCTTCTTTGTGCAAGTTATGATTATGGCATAATAAGCACTATTATATTTTAAATACAATGGATGAACTGGGCAGGGTTTCTTTACTGTATATTGTATGTATGTACACACATGAGAATGTATGCTAAGGG
>NW_011889203.1:483911-502566 GCF_000151845.1 Pteropus vampyrus | reverse complement strand
CAGAAGAATCTCCAAGACAGCAGACACCCCCTCCCCCCCAAAAAAAGATAATATACAGTATGATTCCATTTATACAAAATTCTAAAAAATATAAAATAGACTATAGTGACACAAAGCAGATCAATGATTTCCCAGGGCTGTGGGGTAGAGATAAGAGGGAAGATTTCTTTTGGGAGTGATGATTTATTATCTTGATTATGGTGATAATCTCGTAGGAATATACATACGTCAAACTTATCAAATTGTTCACTTTGAACATGTGCAGTTTTCAATATCATTGAAAATTCTACCTTGATTAAAAAACTCAGTCACTCACAGTGCTGAGACGTTCTAACAAGTGGACAAGAAAAGTCAGAGAGTCTTTTGTGAGATCATCACCAATGTTGGAATTGATTATCTAAATTTATTTACCCCAAGCAGAAAGTATAACAGTTTCAATTTGCCAAAACAGTTTCAATTTACACCTCTTGTACGAAATAATTATTAAATGCCCTTCATTCTCAAAAGTGTCCTGGTTTGGAAACAACCAATTATCAGGCCACCATATTTTTAAGCAACCTAGAAAAATGTGATCAACTTTCCAGGTAGTAAAGGCAGAAAACCAAACTGAAAATCAAATTAAAGTAGCTATTTTAAAAAGAATTTCAAATTTGGCTTCAGAGAGTCCAAAATAAGGTTTGGTTTCCAAAATACAAACAAAATAAAGAAAGAACTCATTATTTGCCTTTAAGTGAAAAATCAAAATATGAACAAAAGGGTCAACATTCATTTTAAGCACCAGTAGCACTTTCATGCATTAGTTTAATGCCCACATAACATCAGAGACTGTACTAAATGCTAAGAGTACCCATTTTGAATGAGTAGCATGAGCACATAGGATGGCTGTAAAGCAGATAATCTTTAAAAGACATGCCAAGACTGGGCCAGCTAGTTTTAATGGTGAGATTATTTCTAATGGTATCAAAAAGTCTTGAGGACAAGTGTAGAGATCTGTTGCAAGAATTCTGAATTTTCTATTTCTTTCAAAGAACTATTTCTTTTTTCTTTTTTTTTTTTTTTTTTTTGGCAATACTGGGCACTCACTCAGTTTTCACTCAATTAACATTTGGCAATATTGGACACTAAGTAAATATTTACTGAAAAACAAATTAGTTAATTAATTTTCTTCCAATGACTCCTTAGGCTAAAATAACATTTTTTTGCCAAAGACAAGCATCAGTTGCTGCCAGGACAAAGCCTCTTTATTAGGTCTATATGCAGTAATAGTTGTAATCACCTGTTTGTTTTATTCTACTAGATAGTACATCAGAGAGTTTGAGGAAAATTAATTATACATTAAAAATATGGATATTAAGTTCACAAAATATAATCAAATAGTGTTTGTTAATATAACCAGAGAGGAGGCAGAGGAGGCCAAATCAATAATCCTGTGCTTTCATCTCTTCATATCAGGCAAAACTCTAACAGTTGAGGCTGGTAAGATGTAGGTGCTGCCCTGGCACAAGCAGCCTTCCACCCCAAGGACCTTGCTTCTCACTCATTCCTCAACATTCCTCCAGGAGGGAACATTGGATCACAGATGTGTGTGATGCACGTGTTGTCCATCTCTGTCCTCATGTTATCCAAAATTAGTCTGAAAAAGAGAGTTTAGTAATTTAGTAAAGCTTCTTAACTCTGAAATTTCAAAAGACTTATTTACCTAGCTATTATTAGAGACTTTCATTTTCACCTGGCTAAACCAGATATGGTTGCTAATGCTGATGACCATGAATATGAATCTTGTAATCAGCCCATATACAATAATATCTGTTCAGTAGCTTTTTAAGTATAGCATATATAAGGGATAAGTCTGAGTGCCATAAATTAAATGGTGGGTTAATTAATTCATCTCCAATCTCATTCATAGCAATGGGGAATTCTATGACTCTAAAGAAACTATGGTAGCCAGCGTGGTCGAATCAATTTCATTCATTTCTCTTGATTTAGAGGTACAAGTAGAGCTTTTCAATTCTTCTCTGAATCTTATTAGCATCCTTAGATGACCAACCATATATGAAAAATGTAGCAAAAAAAAAAAAGAGAGAGAGAAAATATGCATAAGTAGAGTACAGGGAGCCTGGCCAGGCCAATCAAGATGCACAAACACCAGCACACTTTTCTGACTACTTTGGGAGGCGAGCACACAGGAGGAATGGAGAGTTCTCCAGGGTTTACAATCACAGAATGTGTCAAGAAGAAGTGCTGACAAACTTGAGACAATGTTTCCCAAGCTCTCTCAAAGAGCCCTTAGATAGATACTTGTAGACAAAAGTGTGTTTCATTCCACTGTTTTAAAAAAATAATAATAATTGGTAAACAAACTTTAAACTGCAGGCTTCGTGTAAATAATAACTTGTATAATTTCTCTGAATAATGCATTTCTGCTCATTATAATTTATTTTAATTCCCATGGTAAGTTAGGATAAAATTTATGGTTTAAGAAAATTGGGGGCAATGAAAGGTCAGTGTAGAGTTAGATGTAGTAGTGGAAAAATATTTGGCCCATTTATTTCATGGAATGTTTTGCAATCGCTTTTAAAATCTCTGGAAAGCTAACACTGAAGAACTTTATAGAAATTAAGGAGTTATTGGCAAGGCCTGTTGACTGAGACAGCTTAGTGGAAACATACCAATCCCCCAAAATAATCATAATTTAGGTTCTCTCTCTTCTTTCTCTAGCAATTGCCTGCCACCTAGTGGATGTAATGCAGTTTAGTCAAGAAATGCTTTCTTTAAAAGCAATCAGCAGTACTCATTGAATAAAGTAGTAATGTTTTTAAAATAAGAATAGTGGCAGGAGCTTACATTACTACATGCCCCTGAAAATAAACTGAATCTGGTGAAGACTTAAAAGACCAATGGTGAAGTCCTTTCTTACCAAGACTTTTAAAAAGCAGATCATTTTTGTGCTTGACTAATCAAAAATCAAGTCCTGTTAAATCCATGCAAAATCAAAGTTAAAAAAGAATCGCTAGTTTTCATGCTCTCTTGCGTATTATTTTTGTGCTTAATCAATAAATTAATTTATTTCACTTCAGCATACTATAATTTTAACATATGTGGCAAAAATTATGTAATAATAATTATTTATTGAGCACCTCCAATGATAAATGCTATGAGAAATTTTAAAAAGTAAAAGATGTAAGCCAGCTCTTAGACTTACAATTTAATCAGGGAGAAAGATCAATCCAAGTACAACCATCAGTAACCATACTAACCTAGGTGGTTGAAAAGAAGCCATCAGTGAGGACTGGAGAACTGGAAAAAGTTTATGAGTAACAATTTTGAAGATAATTTCACAAATGATCAAATCCCTGGATTTAGAGACAGTGAAGATGCTTTTTTATGGGAATAGAGAATTTCTATCTTAATAAAAAGGGAGGAAAACTGGATCTGTAATGAAATCGACCCATGAGAGTGGCCATACCATGTGAACCTGGGCCATATTGTACACTGATCAAATATTACCTGAGCAAAATTTGCAACATCATGAAGATCTTTATAAAAGAATTAAATTATACTGCTACTACTCTCTGAGTCATTAGATCCTTCCTTATTTGCCCACAGTTGAGCAACTACTGACTAATTATAAGTGGAACCAAACTCCTATAATTGAACTCCAAAAATACTCTTGCAAGCCTTCCTATTAACCAAAGAAAGATGCTGATTGCCAGACTCTTAAAATGTATGGGAAAGGAAACACAAGTTTAGAAAGCCAGGTGCTTTAGAGAACTCTTCGCTCATCCCTCCAGGTATTCCCTCTGCCAACATGTGGGCCAGGCAGTCCTCTGGAGACCCAGGCTGCTCTTGAGAGAGCTAAGGTGAGCCTCCCAATGGCTATTCCTCTTCATTCTCCCCAAAATAGTTTTTTTTTTTGTTACTTTAAACTACTGTTCATCTCATTTTAACATCAATTTTAATGTACCTTATATTTTGTTTTACTATTTTTTAAATTTCAATTACAGTTGACATATAATATTATATTAGTTTCAGGTTAAAGCAAGTCTTGATTATAGAGATAAATTTTTCTGTCCTCATTCACCTATTCTTTCACTTTGGAGTTTCTTATTTGTAGAATCTAAATCATAATAATTAAAATTACCATTATATATCTCTTACACTTATGTTCTTATTCTTATATTCTTTTATTTAATATTATTAATTCTTATCTCTTTTAATTAATATTATTAATTCTTATGCTCTTTTATTTCATTTTATTAATGAAAGACTTATTAGGTTATTATTGTCTCACTTTTTAGATAAGAAAGCTGATGTTCAGAGAGGTGATGTAAATTATGCAACATTCCACAGAAAGGTAGGGATTTGATTTTAGATCTTTCTGACTTCGAATCTTAAGTGTATGTATTGTTTATTTTATGTGACTCTCCTACATGTTGAAGGAATATTTGCTCTTTTCTTGATCTTTCTCTGCTGGAATTGTAACCTCTACATTTTCTTACAATTCACAAACCTTGATTTAATCAAATGAATTCGATATGGAAAAAGACCTTTAGGTCAGGGAGTGCAACTTCCTGCCAAGAATAGAATTTTTTTCTAAAATGCATTTATTGCTACAAACACATTTATAATAAATATCACATTTTCCTATTGCATATCCCCTATGAAGCCATCCCACCAATATCCAAGATTGCCATGAAAATACTGTCAACTCTTTCCCATCTCCCATCTCAAGCCTCTTGCAGCCATAGCTCCCCGCTCTCCAACTCCTCTACTAACCACATGGAAACATTCCACTGTTTCTACTTAGAATCGTTTCTTCAATGGCTAAGCTGACTAAGTTTGACTCTGGTGGCACAACAAGGTTAACAGAGACTTTCTATCATCAGCAAAAGACTTTGGCAAAGAACAAAGTGACCTGACCTGATAAGGGGCTGGGTATGCTCAGGAGCCCTGCTAGCATTCACATTTCTGGCAAGCACTTGTTTCTAAAGTTCTTTAGGAATAAGGGTGAGGAAAGGGCTCATGTGTGTCCTCACAGAATTACTGGCTAGCCCACTGAAACAGCATAAGTCAGTGAAATGTTCCTAAGGAGAAGAAAGTCCTGGTTCCCTTTGGGCGTCTCCCAAACATTAGAAGAATTATTTCATTGGGCCACAACCACACATATTACACTGAGAACCAACTTGTACTGTGTCTTAAACAACATCTTCCAGGACGAGGGTAGCTCAAGCTTCTTCTAGGAAATGAACCCAAGGTCAAAGTAGCAGAATCTACCACGAGATCTCCTAATTAAGCAAAACATTTACAAAAAAGTATTGGAGATTTAAAAGACTTTTTAAAAACTTGCAATAATGTTAAATACATGCTCTAGTTTAACTCACTGAATTTAACAGGGATACTAGGTCAACTTGGTGTGGGTTAATTACTTTGGTGATGCTGATCTACATGGAGAGCAAAAGCTAGAACTGCTTTTGGCAAAGAATGCTACCTCTCCATTAGTGCAAGGAATACCCAGGAAAACCAGGAGCCCTCTCAACTGAAGATCTATTTTGCAATTAACGAAAGTTATAAGATTTTTCTGAAACATAACTGGAGCAAGATGCAGGGGATGAGGTGGGGAGAAAACACACATGAACCCTGCCATACCGGGAGCTACTGAGAATCTGTGAAGAAATAGCTCAATGATAGCGAGGAGTACACAGAATTAAACGGCTCTGAGTTCAAATCCTAACTCTGCTACTTACCACCTAAGAGAAGTGGCTTGACTTCTCAGAACCTTAGTTTCCCTATCTGAAAACTGAAATGCTGTGAGGATAAAATAAAATAATATCTGGAAGCATTTGGACACTGCCTGGTACCTTCTACTTGCTCAATAAATGTAATTTACAGAAATAAAGGAAGCTATTAGTGTTATGGCCATCACTAATTGTCCAATGATCCAAACAGCAGAACCTAAAAATTTTAAGCTAGTAGAGCAGAGCCTTGCTCCATCTTTACCAACCAAATCATCCCCTCAGACACTCCAGAAGGCTGCTTGCTGTCTTGCTCACCTATTGCCCCCAGAATCACACACGAAATAGACCATTCCAGTAAACTCATGCACAAAGTCAGCTTCAAATCTCTAAAAGGTGTTGCAGATCCCACCAGACCTCTTACAAAAGTCGCTAAAAACTCATCAGGCAAAGACCACCGGGGACAAGTCCATAGTCTGACAAAGTCAGATTTATTGACTAGATGCAGCAAGGAGATGCTCTCCAGAGCAAATATGGAATTTTGCTCAACAAGATGGGAGGAAGAAGGGCAGAGTCTCATCTAAAGTTTGATTTTTGCAAAGGATTCTAGGAGGATCTAAAGAAAGCTGGGACCAATTCTATATTGGTTGATGTTTCTGGGACAAAATTAGAAAAAGTGGGATTAATGAGGGACTGAGTGCTGTCATGAGGTAAAGTCGGTTTGGTAACTGGATAGTGCCAGTAATTGATGGGCATGAAAAGCCAGGCTGAGGGCATCACTGGGGAAAAAACTGAAATCATTTAAGACTGGGTTTGTATAGCAGTTGGTAGCCGTTGCATGACCTTGGGAGAAATACTGTCTCCTGTTAATTTTATAGCTGGCTTTTCTGGGTATGTCCCAACCTGATGAGTGACAGGACTGCTTTTTCCATTTCCTTCAGATTTTCACTCTTTCTGTCCTGGGTAGGTTTTTCTTTTTTCTAAGTGACCCCCTAGAAACTGGGTGTGGGGTCGATGAAAACTGTGCTATCTCTGCAAATTTTCTGTAATTCTAAAACTATTCTAAAATAAACTTTTTTTTTTAAGTGGCCCCCTACATAATTCCTGACAGATGTTCATTCAGTCTTCCCACAAGCACTACTTCACAGGGAAGTAACTCCATTCCTAAAATTCTTAGTTCTTTCTCATTTTCAGTCAAAATCTACTTTATCCAAAGCTTTCCTTCAAAGGTCGCAGAAAGGTGTCTGTGAGGATACACGGAATATGCTTATCTCCTTTTCCAAAATAGCATTTTTTTAATATCATAATTTTATTCCTAAGACTCTCTTCAATGTAAATCTCCTCCCCAACCCTCTATTCACCAACGTCTGGCTTCTCATCAAGTTGCCGAAGATCCTTCATAAACAAGGCACCCAATTGGACAGAGCACTCCTGATTTGGGGCACCCCGTTGTGGTGGTAAAGGACATGCCTGCTATAGGCTGTGTCGTTGGCTCATAGTGCACTTGTGCAACAAAACAGAAGAGGACTAAGAATCAAATTTTGGGGGCAAATTCTAGTTCTCTAACTACTTGCATAACTTTAAGCAAATCACTCTATTTCTCTGCATCTAGTTTCTTTGTTTATAAAATAAACATGTTGCCATTAGACGATCTCTAAAATCTTTTCATCTCTCCTCATGCCCCTACGAATACCAAGAGTCGGTCTATTGCACTATATTGCATCTTCACTTTACTGATGAAGAAACTGATTCATGGGGTCAATTAATTTGCCCAGCATCATAGAGTTCCAGGATTCTAGCAAGCACTTCCAAGGTCTAAAGCCTGTGCTTTTTCCTGTGCTCAGCTTCCCCTTTGACCTTGTTCAGTTCTCTTGCATCATCAGTCTCTCCTTCTCTGCTTCTGTACACAAGGCTATGAGAACCTTCTTGCCTCTGGGGAACCTCCACCACCTACTCCGTCCTGTTCCTCCCTTTCACCACACATCTGCTCAAGAGACCATCTACACCCCTATTTGCATCTCACCATTCATTTGTTTCTTTGTCTCCCAAAAATCAGGCTTGTTTTCCTACACAATACTAAAACTTGGTCAGCCAGGAGACCCAGGGGCCTTAACTCACTCATTATCATCACTGACCTCTCTGACCCCATTTCCTTCTCCTCTGGGTTTCCCTCGGGTTTTTGTTTGAACTCTCCTTTTCAGAAAGCTTCAGCTATCATCTCTACGCAAACGGCTCCCAAATCTCATAACTCGTTCTGACCTTCAGACGTACATGACAGGATCATTTATTGTAATTCTAAACTTAGATGGACTCTCTCTGCATTTTCCTTTTTCTGCTCAAACAGGTTGCTTGGCATTTAGAAATCCCTCAAAGAATTTTGCTGTGTGGCAATCTGAAGGCCCTTTGGCATCTTGCTCAGGTTCTAGCCTCATTTGCCAATACACTCTACTAGAAAGAAATTCTGTGCGAAGGCTGAAGGCAAGCCTGAAATAACCTTCATTCAAAGCATTATTAATAGCTAAAAAGCTATAAAGCAGGTAAAAGTCCACAGTGATATTTAGCAGGAGGTCAGAGAGCTAATAGGCATTTTGCCAATCTCTCATAAAAGTACAAAAACATTCTTTTTTCAGCTTTAGAAGAAGAAGTGATAAAGTTTAAGAGGAGGTCTGGTTACCTAGATGTGTAAATAAATATGGTTTGTTTTAAGGACAAGAACATTTTTTTAAATCCTTGTTCATTTGCATGTCATGGAAACAGTCAAAACAATCCATATGACAACATTTTAGTGCAAACAAGAATGTGCTGTACACATGGCTGAAACAAAACAGAAACATACCAAGAATAAAATGAGAGGAGAGCTCAACTGAGGACTCAATGCATTTAAAGAGAGAGAAAGAGAGAGAGAGGAAAAATCCTCTTCATTCAAAGATATACTCATGAACACTACTTAAATGTCCTTCAATGTTCTTTGAAACAAATGGGAACTTTATTTTGTGTGAAGATTTAGATATAATATGAAACCAAAGTACAGAAACCCTACCACAACCACCCCCCAAAATTGATATTCAATAAAAACTAAATTTAGACAGACATTTTTATGAAACTTCATCAGCTTTTGAGGACAAAAAAAGCTAAAGATTAAAATATTTCTACAATTTATCTATAAATTCTCACATGAATATTAGAAAATTTTCTGAAGATTTTCTCTTTTGTATTTTCTTGAGTAGCCATGCCTGTGTGAACACAGAAGTTTAGTTTAAGATCTATACCACATGCTGCAATGTAATAGGTTTTTTTTTAAGTTGTGTCATGTATGGATTATTTAAGGTCAGTTTTATTTTTATTTCTCTTGAATTCACTAACATGGTAGGTACTGTTACCATGAGTATGTTTTCTTAATGAAAAAATGAATTCTTAAGTGGGCCTAATTTGTCAATCATGGAAGTGAGTACATTCCAGGGTATCAAATTGGGGAGTGAGGGTGTTATGTATATAGAAATATTTTTTAAATAACTGAATAACATCAGACCTAATAGAAGTTACAAAATATGGGCATGATCATCCTGGGGAGAAAAAAACGTGTAAAAACTGGTAAATTCAGGTTAGGAAAGTAAGAAAGAATTTTTAATGTATTCAAGTAGAGAAACTAAGAAAGAAAGCAGTTGGCAACATTCAGAGAATGGAAGTGGTCCCGAATATCCATCTTTCTCCTTCTTCCAGAGTAATTTACTTTATTTAGCTGTGCACATGGGCACAGAGAATAAAAACCACATTTCCAAGAAGCTAGACGTGGCTGTGTGAACTTTAAGCTCTAACCAATGAAATTGAAGTAAAAGTTCCTATGACAACTTTCAGGAATCCTCCTTAAGAAACAATTGGAAAAAATTAAAAATTAACTAATTAACTAATTAATTAATTTAAAAGAAGCAATTTGTATTAGCCTCATTCTGCTATTGGAATGCAGATGTCATGATTTGATCTCCATCTAGATCTGTGAGAACAAGGAGTACACCCTCAGGGTGGAGAAATAAAAGTCCAGAGGTCTCAGTCAGGAAGGCTTTGTAGAGCTGAGCTGCCATACTAACCTTGAATTATTCTATTCGTTTCCTAGGGCTGCCATAACAAATTACCCCAAACTAGGTGGCTTAAAACAACAGAAATTTATTCTCTCACAGTTCTAGAGCCTGGAAGCTCAAAATGAGAACACATGTTCTCAGAGTCATGCTCTCTCCAGAGCTTCCAGGGGAGGGTCCTTCCTTGTCACTTCCTAGCTTCTGGTCTTTGCAGGTATTGGGGAAATATAATTAAAAACAAAATCTTCTCCCAACCCAGAAAACCTCTCCATTAAGGTAGAAGAGAACGAAACAATTTTGTTATTGAATAAGCATTAAACCAGAATGTGATGTCCATGACAGACAATCCACTAAGATTGCAAAGACAGAAAGAAATCTCACCCTTTTATATCTCACTCTTGGTTAAGCAGATACACAATTCAAGTGGTACTCTAACCCACAGAAACCCTTTGTTGATAAAGAACATTAGCACCTGAGCTCTATGAGCTTTGAGGCCCACACACTCTCTTTTAAAACCTTAATTCCTGACCTTGAACTTTGGAACCTTGGAAATTAGTAGTGCCTGTAGAAGTTGGAATGGCACTCCCAAACTGCCTTTGTGTGCCACCAAAATGTAAAGTAGAGATGCTAGAGGAAGCAGATGGGAATGTTCCTTGGACGATTTGTTTTAAGCAAAACTTTACTTACCCAATCAGTTATACTGAAAGAGTTTGACAAAAAAAAATTAAAATAAAAAATACTATCAACCAGACTAACTTATGGCATCAGAATATGAGAAAACCGAAATATGCTCAAATTCCACAAAGGATTAAGGTATATTCAGAAGTTTCAATTCATCTCCAACATCCAAAAAAAATCACCTAACTGAGATTTCAGGCTCTTAAATTCATTCTGATAAGAGGAATAAAATTGGGTCTCTCCACATTTCTGTTGATACAGTACATAAGATAATTTTTTTTTAATTATTTTTTTCCCTCTTTAATTCACCCCGCCCCCCACTTCCACCCCTGACCTATGGATGTTGTCCTTTCACCTTAAGAATTCGATCTCTGGAGGCCGGGCGTTTCCTCTCACACGCTCGAGGCAGGCAATCCTCTAATATGGGAGTAGTAAAATAATAGACTATCTAGAAACTTATCTTTGAATCTGTGTATATTTAGATTTTATTAATCATTATCAAACACATTACTAGCAAAATATAGATTAAAATCTTGCTCACACAATGGCTATGAAAAATAAAAATGATACACAATAAATCTAAAGCTTCTGTATGATTTCAAACGTCTTAATAATGTTGGGTAAGCTCCTAAGGATACAAAGAGATTCTTGAAATATAAAATAGGAGTCGGAAATATGCATAAACATGAAAGAAATGACTTTTACATTTCTGTAACTTACAGAAAATGTTTGAAGGACCAAAAACAAAATGTTATCATCTAGAAAAAAAAAAAAGTATTTTTTAAAAGATAGAATGCCTGAATAACTTTTATTCATGCTATTTAAATGTCTTCTGGCCTTTAATTTACGTAATATCGATAACAAAATCATGTTATTTTAAGCATCTCTAAAATATGGATAACTTTTGACAGAAAAAGCTATTGATATTCAATTGAAATGCCTCATGCTATATGTATTGTTATAAATATTTAAATAAGGAAAAAATAATTCTTATTATGAAAGACTATAGTGAAAATAGCGAAAGCACTATGGAATACATTTTCATTTATAGAAAGAACATGTACTTACATACAGCACAGCCAAACAGGTAAAGACCTTGTTAGACACCTTTCAGTGTGATTTTCTTTTCTGGACCACAATACTTTAAATATAAATTTAGATTTACCCATCTTGGAGACCTCTCCTTGGATGTCTAAAACTATGCTCGCAATTCAAAGCCTTATAAAGAAAACAAAAGGATTGCTTGAGAATAACAGAACCCACACTACTGAATGCATTGTAGATGCTTTCCAAATATTTGATATTTAAGCAAATGCTACAAAAGACAACAAAAGCAATAATATTTATATACAATTATTAAAATCTGGTGTTACTTACAATTTTTTGTAACTGGAATATCAGTGAAATGCTCATAATAAAGTAAGTAAAGTGTCTCCTGAACCTGTTTAGATCCTCTTCTTAAATCATTCATGCCATTACCATCCCAAAAGATAGGTCATTAGAAATACATTTGCCAAAAAAGAATGAGCCAAATGTAAAAAACTGGAATAGGAGCCAAGGAAACTGCAAGCTAGAGGAACTAATCCAAGGCAAGACGAAATAGCAACAGGAGTTCAAGAACAAGGAAAGCCGAAAGTCAGGGAAAGTCATGTCAAGATTGGAGATGAAGACTAGTTGGTGGCAACTCTGAGAATGCCAATTATGTGATTGGTATGTGTGGGCCAACATGTGGCGCTGGAATAAAACTTGACCGGATAAGGAGCTAAATGTGTCAGACATCTTTGCCCTCAGGCTTCCTGCAACCATCGAAACAGTAATGCAGACAACAGAGAGAGGATGATGTTTTCCCAGCTTCATCTTTTGAAAAGCCATTGTATAGTCCAGGGCTCATCAAAGTTCAGCCAAAGGCTTCCAAATATGCTTCTTCAGTCTGCATCTCTGAAGGCCCACGAGACCAGCTGGATCAGTTCCTTAAGCTACTGAGAGCAATCAATTCATCTCCTCTATCCCTGTGGAAGCCTATGGCCAAAAGGCCACCACTGGCAGTTCCTGCTCTGGCATTTCCACTCTGATAACTGAAAGTGAGTAGGAGATTGAGCAGGAACCTGCTCATCAGCCCTGGCTGAAAGCAGTGGACTCATGGATAGGGAAGCTAAAGATCATGGAACTAAGTACAAGAATTGTCCTCTCAACAACAAATGGTCGGGGGATGCAGATGTGACACAGAAAAGACCCTAATCTGGCTTTCCTCCCAACTACTGCATGTATTTTCAGATCTTAATGGCCAAGGCCTAATGCCAAAAAATATTTCATAAAAAATGTGAATTTTGCACAGGTTGGCTTAGTTTACAGTCTTTTTTTTTTTTTTTTTAATTATAAGTTTAGGTACAGCAATCACTAATGGTGATAATCACAAATATTTGAGCCAGGATTACAAACCTCTTTTATAAAGAACCCTCACATCTTCTGCACATTTTAAGTTTTTTTTCTTTTTCAAACATCTCTTGGGTGGCCAGCAGGAATACTATTTGCTTTGTCTCATATAAGAAATAAATGGGTTAGAGAAACATAAACTTTCCTATTAGAGTTTTTTAAACCAATCATAAGAAGTGATCGAATTGTAAGAAAATATAAGAAAATAAAATTAAAAATTAATCCACCTACTCATCCAGCACATTGATTGATTTGGTTTACTATATTGCTCATTGATAGGAATGGACAAGACAAAGTTCCTAAATTCTAATAGGTTATATTCCACTTTATAGTACAAGCATGCATGGAAATTGCAAATAAGAATACATACTGCCGAAGTTAGGAATGATGTAAGAGATATAGACAAGAGAGAGATTAATAAGGTCTAATAAACAAGGCAAAATTTCATAAAGGACACAGGAACCAAATTGAATCTTGAAAGACAAGGTTAGGATAGATCTGGAACAGCCAACACACAATAGAGAAAGATTTAAAAGCAAGGATGTCATCTCACTGCTTTAAATTTTATCATGGGCGATTTTCATGGAAATAAGTGAAAACTAATGAACGGTGTTGAATATATTTGACATTTTAGCACCTACTACAGCTCTACAAATGTTAAATTAAGAAAAAAGCAAAGAAAGGGAAATTCAGGGTAGCTGCATGTAAGACAAAAAAAGCTCTAACTGTAAGAGAATTTATAGAAAAGAGTTTATTCAATTTAAAGTCTTAAAATATGAAAATTCTTAATATAGGAACCAAGACAAAGTATTACTCATGTATATCTTTTCTTAGACTTTCTTGTGGGGGTTAACTACATCTATAATGGGAGAAGAAGAAAATTTTCCTAAATGAAGCCTCTTACTCTGTGTATCATACCCCAAGGGAATATTATAAATGCTAGTGCTTGAAACGTTTTAAATGAACCAAGATTATCACTGGCAAATGCATTGTGGGGGCAGTTCTGGCACTAAGTAGGAGAATGGAACCAGATGATATAATAGTGGGTCTTTTCCTTGTCCAAAAATTATGAGTTTGTAAAGTGAGTAAATTGTTTTAAATTAACTTATTTAAAAAATGGAGACAAGAAAAATGAAGGCAACTGTTAAGCTATTAGAATGCAGCTTTATTTGAAATGTACACAAGGGAAAATAAAAGTCAAGAGGCTGTAATTGTTTTATTTATTTATTTTTTTCTGCCTGGGAAAGAGGAAATGGAAAGAAAAAAAAATGGAAATATCTAAAAGCAGTTCTGATTTACACAGGAGGGATGCAGGTTTGGGAAATACTAAATCATGAAGAATATAGGAAACAAAAGAAAAATTCAGGGATGTTTCTATTGTTAATAACTGCTTACTTAAGTGGATTTATCAGAAAGTAAACATTCTAAAGCTTGTTGTGGAAATAATAAAGTACAATAAATGTAAGTTAGCCTTTTTGTACTTGAACCTGGTCTTTATATTTCTGGTTGAACTACATATTCTAAGGATAGCATTCTAGCAACAGAAACAGTCCTAAGACTGAATGGGACAAGGCTTAGTGGACAGTGCAGCACTTATCATCTTGAAAATGACCCTACAATCAAAGTTTTTTATTGGTTTCGGTTTGGGTTTCTACTACTTGCCTCTTTCTCAAAAAGATGGCATAAAGTATATGCAGCAATGTGACTTTTGAAACATAATTCGACTGGAAGCTATACTTTATCATATGTGATAGTCAATTATTTTATTACATGACCCTGAGTCATCTTTAGCGCTCATCACTCCCCTACTTCAGTACTTAACATCTAGGCAAGGACTCACTGTCCTTGCCAGTAGAGCAGCTTGCCCTCCCAGGTCTAAGGAGATGAGCTATTTCTTTCTTGAAACTCATGCAATGTCTCACCTAGGGCAGATGTCTGGCAAGGGGTATCCATTTTCATCAAGACCCACCCCAACTATCTCTCTTTGCCATGAGACCCATGTCTAGGGAAAGAAGGACAAAGTTTGACCTAAGAGAAAATAGTTTATATACCAAAAGATTGCAAAATTTTATATATAAACCCGAGACCAAAGAGAACAGACTGCAACCTTCAATCAGGTTAAATTATTAATATGAGATTTTGTGTTTAAAGCTGTATCTCATGCACCTGGAAGTAGTTCCAACAGTTTACTTGGTTGTTGGCTAAAATTCTCTTCTCCAGCAATCACAATCACAAGGTCAATCAAGTCACAATTAAGGCTTGAGTCTCAGGGTTCTTCATGGACAAAGTCTAATAATTCTTCTGAATCACTTCTGAACCATCACAGTTGCACATAGTGCCATGGGCGACCTCTGCTTTTTATGACAGTTTTGACTTTATAGCATCTGACAATAGAATCTCAAAGCATATTGAAGATACTGACTTCATTTCTTGTTTATTTTTTCAGTAACTGACTTTCACATCAAGTGAAGTTAAATGACCTTTCTTGAAAGCCAGGCAAGTTTTTTAAAGAGAAGAGTTACGTACCTGTGCAATAAGCCCTAATAATACATAAAAAGGGCACAGCAACCTCTTCTAGCTTTGAAAATTCTGTGATCTATTCTGAAATATTTGGCAACTTCTACTAATTCTCATTGCATTGCCTAGAGAATGATATTCATTCTTTCACAAAAACAACTTTTTATTTTACTGCTACATTGTGATATAATCCTTTTTTGAAGATATTTGATGTGACAATTAAAGATCCAGATTTAAAACTCAACCATGTGTGGAGGCAATAATGGCATAATTATACCGAGCTGATAACCATAAGAAATGATGACATCTGTGCATAGCATGGCTCTTGCATGTACAGTGATAACTAAGTCATAAGTTTTTCCTACATCTGGAAATTATATGATCAACGTGGAAAAAGACAACTTTTTCCACATTGCACTCCAGTTGCAGATATATGTTTAGAAAAGAGAAAGACACTTCTTAGAACTATGAGAATTTGATATCAATATCTATATTTTAAACTAGATAAAATCATATTACAACATCATTCTGTAACTTCTTTTCTCTCTTAACAGTTGTCTTTATTTCGGTATAGATAGATCTATACATTCTTTCTAAAAGAGCATTTTGTAAAATGGATACATCATATTTACCTAACAATTTCCAAATTTATGTACATAGGGGAGATTTCTTATATTATTTGTTTCAATTACAAATAATGCTAAAATAAACATTCTTGTACAAATATTTTAAATTTCTGGAACTGAAATTACTTATTCCAAGGCCATACATGGCTTTAATATAAATTGGTACTGCCAATTTGCCCACTAAAGATGCTGTGTTAATTTACCACCCAATAGTCTATTAGAGTATATGCTTTTCCATATCATATGCTCACACCTTACCAGTGTTCTTTAAAATGTTTACCAACTTTATGGGCAAAAAAAATATTACCTAATTTTCTTTTAATTTACATATTTTAAAAGGTTTTTTGGCTATTTGTATTTTATCTGAATTGCCTAATCATATCTTTCACCTATTTCTCTGTTATATTGATAACCTCCTTCATTATTAAGTATAATACCTTTATATTTTTTGTATATTAAGCCTATATGTTGCAATAACGCAAATTTGAATCTCTGTCAATTGTGTGTCTTAACACTGATTTTGGTGTCATTCGTCATATTAAAGTTTTTAAAATTTATATAATTAAATTTGTCAATATTTTTCTCTGAGGCTTCCAGTTTTCTAGCTTTCACAAGTTTTCCTTTTCCCAAAATTATGGAAATATTTAGTTCCTAATAAATCCCTTTAAAACTAAAATATTTAGTGCTGTTTAGGCAGTTTCTTAATTGTTTTTTCTTTTATTAAGTGGTCTAATTATTATTTCTGATAGATAGCTATTTTAATTTTTATTTAACTCTAGTAAAAAAAGGCTTTAAGCGATTATTTTTAAATTTCCAAATGTACAGGGTTTTTTTTATTTTTTATTAGTTTTTATTTTCCTTCATGTGTTCAGAAAATGTAATACATATTATTTTCACTTTATGAAATCACTGAGATTTTTGTGTGACTAACACATGGTCGAATCTGTTCTCTGATAAATTTACATTCTGCTTGCTGAGGGCATGATTTTTCAAAATACTTTTAAAATTTCTTTAAAAGATTTATAAAGGATCACAAATATTGTCCCTATATTCCCATTTTAATAATTAATGGCTGAAAGTCACAATGGCCATTTTTATTATAAGAAATCAAGTGAATGTGATAAAAATATTTTATCAAACATATTTTATAAAATTATTTATATTATCAAATTTTATCAAATCATGTATAATGCTTCTTTGCCTATGCCCATGTGATCTCATAGAACAAGTCAGTACAGTCAGAATAGGATTTCAGCCCTGGTTTGCCACAAATAATTGCATGATTCTTGGCAAATCAATAAATCCCTTTGAGCCTTGGTTTTCTCACTTGAAAATGGGGAAAATATCCACATAGCATGTCTGTGGTGATGATCAATGAGAAATTATATTATTGTATTATTTAATGTATACCATGCTAAATAATAATCAGTGGCTGGTTAATACCGACTGGTTAATAATGAAGATCACTCACTAGATCTGTAATCAAAATTCGACCCAGAGTAGGCCCCTGGCTGATTCCTTCTGACTTTGTCCAAGCAACATCCTGTCACTTTCTTAATGCATTATTTTATCAATTAATGACCAATACAGATGAGGAAAAAATCACAGGTGGCATATGATACCACTTTTTTTTATGTAGGCAAAGAGTCTTCAAAATTATGTTTAAATGGATATTGCTTTGTATATGGTATTTGGTTCCTTGACGTGGCACTGGGATTGTGTTATGAGGGATCAACACATTTCAAATTATGAATTTCTTAAAAATATTTCCCCTGAAAAATAGTCTACTATGCAAAATAAATTGGTTTCTTGTATAACTATCTCTTCTTGAATTCTTTTTCAGTAGTCTGCATAAGCTCTACTGACTCCAAACAGTAAATTCAGGACCCACGTCTCATTCATTTTTTATTTCCATATCTAAGTGAGATATTTAGTACATAGTAGAATTCAATGGGATTGAGCAGCATTATAATATCTTTTAAATTACAGGAGTTTCCAGCATATAGCCTCTGGAAAAGGGGAAAGAATAAAAAAAGGAGAAGAATGAGGATAGAATTAGCAATTGCATAGTGTAGGTAATTCTTCCATCCATTCTAAATATCTCTATCAAGAGAGAGGGGTGGGGCAGAGGGAGAGAGAGAGATTTTTAAGTGAGCGTGAAATAGAAGGTATGAAACTGCTTTTACCCTTATTCTTCTCAGTTTCTGGCAACCTCTCAAGGTATGAGCATGTCATTGAGCTGAGTGATTTTAGCCTTGAAATATTCATATTTTTCATACAAGATGACCCCAGAGCAAAGCCAAATATGTCATCTATTGCTCAATCAAAAAAAGAATTTTCTGTTTCAACCCCAGAAGTAAAACTGGCTGTGCTAAACTTCATAATGTGAGCTCATCTCCAAAGTGACATTTTCATAAGGGCTTCTGACTCTTCGCAACCTAGCTTTTCTTGTTGACTTTAGAATCCATGCCAGATGGCTGCTTTTTTGCTCCTGTGTCCATTCTAAGCCCATCTCCTACTACGTTCTGTATTCCAGGGAACTACGGTTCCCAAGGTCTTTTGCTCTCTGCCTTCCAGGTAGGTTTGGCCAATGGGA
>NW_011889203.1:448049-483861 GCF_000151845.1 Pteropus vampyrus | reverse complement strand
AAAAATAGTCTACTATGCAAAATAAATTGGTTTCTTGTATAACTATCTCTTCTTGAATTCTTTTTCAGTAGTCTGCATAAGCTCTACTGACTCCAAACATTAAATTCAGGACCCACGTCTCATTCATTTTTTATTTCCATATCTAAGTGAGATATTTAGTACGTAGTAGAATTCAATGGGATTGAGCAGCATTATAATATCTTTTAAATTACAGGAGTTTCCAGCATATAGCCTCTGGAAAAGGGGAAAGAATAAAAAAAGGAGAAGAATGAGGATAGAATTAGCAATTGCATAGTGTAGGTAATTCTTCCATCCATTCTAAATATCTCTATCAAGAGAGAGGGGTGGGGCAGAGGGAGAGAGAGAGATTTTTAAGTGAGCGTGAAATGGAAGGTATGAAACTGCTTTTACCCTTATTCTTCTCAGTTTCTGGCAACCTCTCAAGGTATGAGCATGTCATTGAGCTGAGTGATTTTAGCCTTGAAATATTCATATTTTTCATACAAGATGACCCCAGAGCAAAGCCAAATATGTCATCTATTGCTCAATCAAAAAAAGAATTTTCTGTTTCAACCCCAGAAGTAAAACTGGCTGTGCTAAACTTCATAATGTGAGCTCATCTCCAAAGTGACATTTTCATAAGGGCTTCTGACTCTTCGCAACCTAGCTTTTCTTGTTGACTTTAGAATCCATGCCAGATGGCTGCTTTTTTGCTCCTGTGTCCATTCTAAGCCCATCTCCTACTACGTTCTGTATTCCAGGGAACTACGGTTCCCAAGGTCTTTTGCTCTCTGCCTTCCAGGTAGGTTTGGCCAATGGGAGGCACTGGCAGAAGACTGGAGAGCTGGAGTAGTGAAGGCCAGGTATTTCTCCCTTTTTCTCTCTGTTTTAGCGGTGCTAATGGCAATAGCTGTGTCTCCCCTGTGGTTCCAGCTCCCACCAGAGAACCTCCATGAGGGTTATAGATCCTTCCAGAAAGCCCTAAATTTTAGGATCTGAAAACACCACCTCTCCTCCTGTCCCTCTGACATGAAAGAGGGAGCAGCTCACTGTTGTTGCTGTTCTCTGGATTGCCTCCATATCCCATTTGGCCGCTGAGCTCTTTCTTCACCTGTGTAACCAATTCCCTTTTTTAAATTCCCTCTTCCAAAAAGCTTAGTGATTATATTGTTTCCTGGCTGCATTCTGACTGATACAAAACCTAAGCAACATACAAAATGAGACTACCCTGCATAATGACACCACTTCATTATGATTATTTTTAAGTAAGTAGGAAAAAGTAGATGTTGAGCAGAGGAGTAAAGGAAAAAATATGTGCAATAACATAGCAGAGGAAATAACTCTGTCTTTTCACTGCTGAATATCTTATAAACAATTATTAAGACCCACATCTGGGAATACACAACCCCATATGGAATCCAGATTCTCTTCCAAATTTGAATGCCCAAATATAGAGAAATTTTAATTTTTTTTAGAGCCAAAGTATTTTAATAAGGATTGTTTATATATAAGATTGTTTATATATAAGATTGTTTAAAGTCACAAATTAGCAAAAATGACTAATTTCTATTATAAGAAATAATTCTTGGGCAAACACCCATTAACTATTATATCAACAGGTATGCCTTTCCCACAAGGAAACTTGTTAGCAATGAGAAGCTTCCCAGTCTTCAGAATGAAAAAATGTTATTTTTTTTAAGTTTCTCATTTAATGCAACATAATTAACTTGAGTTGGATTGAAGGAGTGCAATAGGCCAAACTTCCACTAAAAAACATAAGATTTTATTATTACCAAAGTCATTCAGCTTCTCAGAGACTTGGTTTCCTCAACTCTGTAAGCTAAGAAAATTAGGCTGTGTCAATGGTTCTTAAACTTTGGGGGCCTAATAATTCATTTGAAAATCGGATAAAAGCTATAGATTCTCTTCCTAGGAAAATGGACTTAGTTATGAAATTTTTCATACCACTTCAGGGATTCTCAGACTTTCTGAGACTCATCCATGGACTGATGTATTGAACCTGTGGACTAGATCCTAAATATCTCCAAAGGTCTATTAAATTGTTGTTTTGTGAGTTTTCCTATGTTGGGTCAGGAAAGTAAGACAGAAGAGAAATGCTTTGAGAAGACTGCTGTGGTTATCTTTGACATTTCCCAATAGACTGTGCTGACAAAGATTTTCCCAGTACTAGGAAACACACTCTTTCCCAAGTGCCTAAAATGAGATCAGCTTCTTGGACTTATCAGATTGCTGGCAGGCACACAGAGCTTGAGGGCCTCCCTGGGACTGACAATGGAGCAGGGCTGCTTGCCACTGCCTCCCAAGTCTGTGAAAAGACAAGGACAAACCTCTAGGGGAAGTGCAGAATGCTAATATTTCCAAATTTTAGGACATAAATGAGAAATTTTAATGAAGCTCAGGTTTGACTCAGCTGTTCCTACATTATTCATTTGGAAGACTCTCCGTCTCCCACTACTCCACTCTCCAACAGCCATTTATAGACCTTCTGGTCCCCATCTGTTTCTGAATTGCCTTCTGCATGGACAGATAATGCCAAAATCTAATGGCAACTCTTTACTCTCATGAAAAGCAGGCATAGTTCTGATGAAAAAAAAAAAAAAATACTAACAATTTCAGAGGGTGTTATTCAGATAAATGAAAGAAAGAGCATCAGTTTTATATTTAATTTAAACTTGCATAATACAGGCTTAATTCTTTTGACACAATAAAAGCATGTGGTTTTAAAAGCTCTATTTTTAAGTGTAGGTTGTACAATATGGTCAACAGTAACTACGGTGATCTTCAGAAGACCTGAGCTTTAAGTTTCAGGTCCACTATTAATTGTTTGTGTGACTTTAGATAATTTAAAGTATCAAGATTGGGATACATCCTCTCTCAACTATATTTAGTTCTAAAAATCCTATGATTCGGCCAGCATTTCCCAAAGTATACTTCAGAGAACATTGGTTTTCAGGATGTTTCTTCAAAATAAAAAGTATAAGTATGTAAATAACTTCGGGGGAACTTGTAAATCTCTACCATCTCTATCCTAAGGTAAATCTCTACCTTAGAAGTTCCTTATACATGAGAACATATTAAAGACTGGGAAATCCTATAAGGAAGAGAGGGAGGGAGAAACATGTTTAACTTTGTCTAATTCACCATTTCCTAAATGTACCTGGTCTCGGAAATCTTTCATTAAGTTGTACCTTTTGACAGTCCATGGAACAAACTTTGAGAAATATTGTTTACTGTATTAGCAAAAATGTTGGTGTTTGAAAATTTTCCTCAAGCAAGTAGAGTTTTTAAAAATTGGAAAGAAGTATAGGTTTCTGGGTAATGTGTAAATAGGAAAAGATCTAGCGTTTTGTGACCCAAAGTCAATGCTAATCAAATTTAAGGGCATAAGTAGATCCCTTGATGAAGTATGAAACTGTTAATGAGGATCACGGTCTCTTCAAGCTGGAAAGATTGGCTGAGAGAGGGAATCACTTCCAAGACATAAACCTGTCACTTTCACTTTACAGTTAGCAGCCAGCCAAGCTCTGTGGTATGACTGACTCCCTGCACAAATATCTTCAGATGTAAAGCCAGATGCAAGTGGGTCGGACTTTCTTAACTCGGTAAAGACTTTCGCAGGTATTTTAGTTTCCTAGGGCTACTGTAACAAAATGTGACCCACTGAGTGGATTAAAACAACAGAAACTTGTTTTCTCATAATTCTAGATGTTAAAAGTCTGAAATCAAGGTGTCAACAGGGCCATGTTCCCTCTAAAATCAATAAGAGAAACTTCTAAGCCTCTCCCTCGCTTCCAGTGGTTTGACAGCAAACTTTGGGGTTTCCTGGCTTGTAGCTCTATCATTCCAACTCTCCATTTTCATATGGTGCTCTCCCTGTGTTTATTATGTCTTCACATGGCTGTCTTCTTATAACGACATCAGTCATATTGGATTAGGGGCCTATCTTACTCCAGTGTGACCTCATCTTAACTAATTATATTTACAACTTTATTTCCATAAGAGCTCACATTCTCAGGTACCAGGAGTTAGGACTTTTAACATATCTTTTGGGGAGCACAATTCAATCTGTAACAGCAAAACTCTAAAACTTGCTCATAAAGATCTTAGATCTTCTTATGGAAGGCTTTCCGATGACCTCTAGTCTTTTACTTGTGGTATTTATTGTCTTCTCAGCCTATTTATATATAATGATATTGCAATTTATTGACTTTAGACTCTCCTCTAGAATATAATATACCTTAAATTCTACTGATTGTGAGAGTAACTAAGTTTATCATCTTTTTGTTCACTTAGCAATGAAGCATCTTAGATTTTCCATATTTACTTTCTCCACCTAGAAACCTCAAAGAGGCATGAAGGGGTCAGCAAGAAAGGGCACGGAATGCTTTTGCTTTTGCTGTGCCCCTAAATAACCATCTTTTTCATTATATCCCATTGGAAGCATCTGGATGAGGGGTGAGGTTTGTGCTGCCTCCATGAAGATCCAAAGAGAACAGAAAACTACAAATAGCTTTCTAAACCTGTGATTTCACGCTTAGGATATAGACACCTAATATCTGACATCACTGGAATGAACCACTCGAGCACAGAGCATCAGTACAGATATCATTACCACAGGGTGAATGCAGAACTCTCACTGCGTTTTTGTTCTGAATGCCCTTTTCTCATTTTACCAGTTATCTATTGCTGTGTAACAAATTACTACAAATTTAGTGGCCTGAAACAACAAATATTTATTATCTCACACTTGCTGTAGGTCAGGAATCCGGGAATGGTACAGCTGTACTTTTTGCCCAGGGTCTCACTGGGCTGAAATCAAGGTGTCAGCCAGGGCTCAGTTTACTTCTATGCTCCAAGATCCTCTTCAAAGCTCATTAGTTTTTGGCAGAATTCCTTTTCTTGTAGTTGTAGGGCTGAGGTCCCCAGTTTCTTGACAGCTCTTAGTTAGGGACCATTCCCAGCTCCTAGAGGCCACCCCCAGTTTCTCACCACGTGGCCACCATAGGCCCCTCACGGCATAGAGGTTTACTTTCTTACAAGCCATTCAGAGCACATTTCTCTGACTTCTTATTCTTTAGCTAGTCAAAAAAAAAAAAAAAATCCTCTGCTTTTAAAGGGTTCACATGATTAGGTCAGAACCATTCAGGATAATCTTTCTTTTCCTGTATAATATGACATAATCATGCAAGTGATATCTCATCATAGTCGTAGGTTCAAATAATAAACAAAATGCAGAAGGAAAAAATGGAGACTATAGAAACTTTGGAAATTTTAAAAATAAAAATTTTTATGAACAATTACATATTAATATTTTTAAAACCTAGAGGAAAATGTTAAATTGCTAGAAAATTTTAAAATGTCAAAATAGGTGCAAGAAGAGATTTTAAAAACTGTAATAAACAAAAGATCATTAAAGAACCTGAAAGGGTAGCCAAAGATGTCCCCTTCGCCACACATACAAAAAGAAACAAGCCCAAATAGTTTTGTATGTGAGTTATGCCAAACTTTCAGTGAATTGTTAAATTCTACATTAATCCAAGTAGTTGTAGGAAACAGTAAAAGAATGCAAGCCTATCCAAACAGACCATTTTTTTATCCAAAACTAGGTAAAGACAGTGAAAAAAGAAATACATAGCCTCATCACTTAAAACATAGCTATAGCTAACAGAAGAAACTAAAACAATATAAGAGGATAAAATGTTGCCCCAGGAATTTTAAATACTCCAGAAAAGCTTTTATTTAATGATTTTGTTTTGTTTCTTTTTTCTGTATTTATTGAGATATAATTGACAAATAACATTGTAACTTTAAATGTACAGTATGATGATTTGATACACATGTATTGTGAAATGACTACCACAGTAAGGTAATTTAACACACCCTACAGCTGACAGTTACTTTTTTGTGCATGTATGGTGAGAACATTTAAGAGTTACTCTCATAACAATTTTCAAGCATACATTACAGTATTATTGACAGTCACCATGCTGTACCAATTATAGATTCCCAGAACTTATTTATCTTATAAACGGAACTTTGTACCCTTTGACCAACGTATCCTCATTTCCCCCAACCCTGGAACCTGACAACCATGAATCTATTCTAAGTTCAACTTGTTTAGATTTCACACATAAGTGAGATCATATAGTATTCCTTTTTCTCCATCGGACTTATTGCACCATAGCCTCAAGTTCCATCTACATTGTTGCAAATGACAAGATTTCCTTCTTCCTCATGGTTAAATAATATTCCATTGTGTATAAATATCACATTTTCTTTATCCATTCATTTGCCAATGGACACTTAGGTTGCTTCCATGTCTTGGCTATTTTGAATGACGACACAATAAACATGAGAATGCAGATATCTGTTTGATATCTTGTTTAAATTACCTTCAGATATACACCCAGAAGTGGGATTTGGGGATAATATAGTAGTTGATTTTTAATTTTTTGAAGAAACTCCAACTGTTTTCCATAGTAGCTGTTCCAATTTACATTCCCACCAAAAGTACACAGGGGTTACCTTTTCTCCACATCCTTTTCAACACTTGTTTGTTGATTTATTGATAACAGCCATTCTGACAGGTGATATCTCATCATGGTTCTGATTTCCATTTCCTTGATAATTAGTGATGTTAAGCACCTTTTCATATGTCTGTTCGCCATTTTGATATCCTCTTTGGAAAAGCTATTTATTTAGTTCTTTGACTCATTTTTTAATCTAACTATTTGGGGGCTTTTTCCTACTGAATTGTAGTTCTTCATTTGTACATGAACTCCTTATTATTATATGGTTTGCAGATACTTTCTCCCATTCCATAGATTGCCTTTTAATTTAATTGTTTGTTCTGCTGTGCAGAAGCGTTTTAGATTGATGTAGTCTAATTTGTTTATTTTTGCTTTTGTTGTTTGTGGTTTTGATGTCATATCAAAAATATCAGTGCCAAGCCCAAATTCAAGTAGCTTCTTCCCTATTGTCCTCTAGAGTTTTACAGTATCAGATTTTTAAGTCTTTAATTCATTTTGAGTTAATTTTTATGAGTGACATAAGACAGGGGTCCAATTTAATTTTTCTGCATGTTGTTGCCCAGTTTTTCCAGCATCGTTTATTGAAGAGACTATTCTTTTCCCATTGAGTATTCTTGGCTCCCTTGTCAAATCCTAGTTGACTATAAATGCAGAGACTTGTTTTTATGTTCTCTATTCTATTCCACCAGTTTATGTGTCTGTCGTTATACCAATGCCATACTGTTTTAATTACTATAGCTTTGTAGTATAGTTTGAAATCAGCCCCTAGCTCTGTGCTCCACTTTGGGCAAGGTTGTTGGCTGGAATCCCTGGAATTAGATGGGGTTGGATACTGTGCTCCAAGGTTGAGTGGAGTTACTGTCCAAGTTCCCTGGTCAGGTATGGCCACAGGCTATGCTCTGCAACTGGCCATTGTCACTGGCTGGGCAAGTGACTCTGTCCTGGAGTAAGGCCTCAGGCTGTGCTCAGGATGTGTATAGCTTGGGCTCTACAGGTTGGCAGTACTATAGATTTTGTTCCAAGGCTGCCCTGGCAGTGTTCAATTTCTCTAGATGGGCAGGGCCAGAGTTTATATTCCACTGTTACATGGAGTTGCTGACATGGTTTTCTTTTGGAAAGGGGCTGCCCGATGGGCTCCACTGCTACCCAGAGCCTCTGGTCGGCCTTCCTGGTCGAGCAGAAAACTACGCTCAGCAGTTGGTAGGGCTGCTGACTTGCTTCCCTGTTCAAATGGAACCATAGAATGGGTTTCATAGCCCTAGAACTGCTGACCAAGCTCCCTGGCCAGATGGAGCCACCAGCTTTGCTCTGTTCCTGACTGAGATCTCTGCTCAGGTACCACCACCAGCAGAAATGTGGTCCACCAAGATCTGCAGGCTGATTGCTATAAGCCCCTCCCTGCTTCTATTTTTTTTATTTTTAATAAAATTTTTATTTTGGAATACTTTTAGATTCACAGAAAAGTTGCAAAGATAATAACACAGGCAATTCTGCATATTCCTAACACAGTTTCCTCAAACATCTAACATTATCATAATACATTTGCTAAAACTAAGAAGCCAACATTGGTGCATTGCTACTAACTAAACTTAATATTTCATTTGGATTTCACTAGTTTTTCTGTTAATGTCAACATGAGTAATTTTAAATAGTCAAACAGCAGAAGAAGGGTATTTAATGTTACCATGGTAACTTGTGAACAATCAAAATTACATTCTTGAGAATACTTTTGTCTATCAGTATATCACCTTTATAAAGATTTTTTTTTCACTAAATGATGCATGTGAAATACAAGTGACAATGACGATACAGTGACCAGACAGCTGAAGAATTACCAGGCATTCAATTCAATAACATAGTATTTCTGAAATGTAAATAAAAGTCACATTAAGACAAAACGTTAATGAGTAAAAATAAAATTTGCCATGTTCTCTAGCTATATAGATATGACTGTAACACTAGAATGCATTATTTCAAGACTTACTTGCTAATATTCAAATGTGAAAAATATCCGGACTACAAACTAGTTCTTAATTATAATTGTTTTTCCATCTTATAATGCATTTTTCACATCATAAGATGGTCTTGTTTGATTTCCAGACACTAATCTCAGAAACTGACAATCCCACAGATGCAAGCTTAGGGGGAACAGAATCTCTCATAAAAGAGAATGGCATTGGTTTTGTTGTGCCTGATGAAAAAGAGAAATGGGTGGTCTGCATTCAATTCAATGGAGAGGAGTCTAATTTGAAAACTCATCTCACTCCCAGTGCCAGCTGCGGCCTCTGTACCTTGTTCACTTAGTTCTACAAAAGACTTATTGAAAACACTAGACATAAATAGGTTTCTCCCCATTGACATTCCTCAGAAGTCAGGCTGTGCTCTGGTTTAAAGGCATCGCTTAAGCCCCTGCTGCTCAGGGCTGACTTGAGATCATAAGTCTCTTCCATCATGAACTTGGGAAGATACAATTGCACATCGTATAACCACATCATGTATGATCTAGCCCACTTATTCAACTTCTCATAGGTGACAGCTTTTTCCAGCTGATCCAGCCCACTGATATCTGTGGGCAGCAGTCATGACTCTCATAGTAGAGTTGAAGGCCAATGGTTCGTGTGGCCTTTCTGTGTGAAAAACAAAAGTTTTTATCATCACATCATTTGTACTGGTTTGCTTGTATTCTCGTTTATTCTGAAAAGCTTTTCTGTAGTGTCTTGGAGTAAGAATTGATGTTCCCAGCTTCCTTTAAAGGAAAGCACATTCACTTGAACCATTCTGGTTGCAGAATCCACACCATTATCAGGTAGGAGATTCAGGATTTTTCTCTGTCTGGCTTTCAACCCAAGAGTTGGTCTCTTTTCTGATTTGGTCAGAGGCTTCCAAAAAGTTAACATACTGTGGCTCTATACCAAAGTATGTTTTCATGTCTTCTAAATATTTTTTGAGAAATGGATATGTTTTCTCTCCATATATTCTGTTGGCTGCTTTAAGTACATAAGCATCACTGGGATTGTCGATTTCTGAGATTAGTGTTTGGAAATAAGAGTGTATTTCCTCAACCTTCCCCAAGTTGCAGTCCACTTTCCTTTTCCTCTCGCTTTCAAGATAAGATTCGATGTCGTGATCTCTGTTCAGTTGAAGCACCTGGGCTGTTTGGGCTGCAGAGGTACCTCTGATGCCCAAGCACACCACAGTCAAGCAGGTAGAGATGCCACAAGGAGAAAAGAAAATATTTTAAATATTTTTACCCTCAGCAGATTCAGCTAGCTTTTCGCTAAATTTCAAGGCAAATTGGTTGATTGATTTTGTAAAAGAATCCATTGGGGAAACAATACCTTGTTTTCTTGCACTGAAGCAGAATTAGCAGTTTGTTCCTAAAGAAATTGTGGCTCCCCACCCCACTTCTTTACCTCTGTCTGTTTCTGGTGGTCCAGCCCCATCAATTCCCCCAGGGATCCCTATAAGGCAAGACATAAGTGGGCTTCTCAGGAAAAGTACAGGAGAAACTAGATGTCTATCTTTAGCTCACTTTTACTTCCCAAGAAACCATAGGCTCAAGGGGCGCTTCTGGGTGTGGAGCTGTGCCATCCTGAAAGAGGGACAATGCAGTCAAAATGAAAACACTGATTACCCTTCTAACATAATCCTTCTTGGTCTCTGAAGTCCATGGGGATGCTTCAGTCTCACACTTGGTGTCTGAGATTTTCATAAAGGTGTCTTGTCTACAGATAATTGCTAGTTGATCTTTCTGTGAGGGAGATGAAAGTTAGGGACCACCTATTCTACTACTTTGATGATGTCCTATGTTTGGTTAATTTAGGGAGAATGTCAGCACATTGATGAAAATGCCAACAGCCATTCATGTCTGTAGACAAATCATACAACTATATTGCTTTGATTTGTTGGGCATTGAGATGACCTTATATAAGAAATATCTCCCCATCAACTGTGAAATTCTATATAAGGGCAATAACTAATTTACAGCATTTTATTACAGAGAAAGATAACATACAGCTAACATATACAGATGAAAAAATTGGTTTATTACACTCATTCCACATATCCAAACACCATCCATTTTCCATGGGGTAAAATTCAAGGAAAGGAAATATGAAAGGACATTGAAAGGTTAGGCTTTGTTCCCAGAAACACTGGATGCTGCAGCAAGGTCAGCAGTCCAGTACTAGATTCCTGGAGTGACAACCTTTCTGACTATGCAGATTGACCCTGCTCACATTTCAGAAATATTAAACTATTAAAATATGTTCATCACCTTCTCTCAAAATGGCTCTGGGGGACAGGGAGTGCTTAAAGGCCACGACTGATTTTTTTTTATCCTAGTCTTAGCAATTCTAGTTTTTAAGAAGTTATTTCATAAGAAAGAAGCATTATATGTCCCTCTCCTGTATTCAGAAAAAAAGGTGGAGCATGTACTTAGGTTAAATATCAGACCACATCCTGGGTCACAAGGAGTGGTATGGAGTTATGCCTGATTGCTGGCACCAAATGATAACTCCTCTAAAAATAATCTTGTTCACTTGTCCTTTTTCAGGGGTAATTACTTTCAAAATTGAATAAAGCTAATTCATCAAGAAAGAAGGCCAAAACAAATCTATCCTGCCAGGCAGACAAAGATAAATTACTCAAACCACCCCGCTCTGCACACATGAAGACTAGTGCACGCATGCACTCACATGCACGCACACATACACACATACTCCAGACCAGGGAGGTTATACCAGAGCACGCTCCTGGCACAACCCCTAAGCCACACAGCACAGAGGAGTCTGCAAGGCACCGAGGTTAGGAGCTGCCAAACCACATCTCAGGATATTCTAGTTTATTCTCCTGTTTCTGCCTTTCAGGTGGAGGCCAAGGGAAGAGTGATCCTTAGTTGAATGATGTTTCTAACCAAGAGCACGATTGCCAGGATAAATCAACTGTACTCCTCAACTGGCTAGAATAAACTTTTTTTCCCAAAAGCTTATAGGAAGTTTGCGTTCCTTTGTGAAAAGATTAGACAAGAATTAGGAAATCCTAATAAAAAGAATCAATGCCAATCTTAAAACCATTTAATATTGACTTTATTCTCATTTTCTCAAATTTGTTTTTGTAAAGATCAATATAATTTTTATTTAAATTGTAAAATACATAGGATTGTATGGCAGAAGGAAGTCCATCTAAATCAGGACATTTTATAAATAAAGAAGCTATAGAAAGCCTTATAAAAAGTTCTCTTTTTTGGAGCGGGGGGAGGAGGGGAGGCAAAGCCAAGACTTAAATCCACATGTTCTGACCACCAATCCATAATTTTTTCACTATGTTGCTTTTCTAATAATGATGCATACACATATTTTTGAAGATACATTTTTAAAGGAAATCTCTTTAAAATCATCATGCTTTAATTCACAACCAAAATGTGTTCTGAACAATTAGAACATATCCATGTCTCCCTATATCAATAGAATTTATAACTTTACTTAAACAAACACAGCAGGAATAAATGATGATTAACCAATCATAATTTCCTGCATGAGATTTGTACTATACACACTAATTTGTTTTTGTTTATCTAGATAAAAATCACCTTAATGATTATTAACATTTAGAAACACAAAAAATATGAAAATTCATTTTCATAAATGGTAAATGTAACATGTTAGAGAAAATAAAAATGATCTAGTATCTAATAAAAGTGAATTATACCTGTCCAGAAACCTTCTAAGTTAAACATCATTTCATATCTTCATTTGTCACACTGCTGTCACAATCCACAACAATGCTACTGTAAATGCTTTTCCGATTATTCCATTCATGAAGTATTGCCATTATTTTGTTTATTCATTTATGATAGGTTTTAAAAGAGAAGAAAGAGTAAATTGCCTATATCTATAAATGAAATATTGGCCTTCTACTGTCTTCTGCTTCAAATTCATCTGTTAGCACATTTATCAAACCTAGTGTCAGTGCCAAGATAATAATCAGAGAAAACCAAAAGCGGTGAAGCCACGGCCTACAGCTAGAAAGGAGAGCAGCCTCAACTTATTCATTGACTTAGAGGAGCGAGTTCTGATTAAACGAATGATAAAAAAAAATCTTCAAATTTGGCTACAAATTTTCCAGTATGTTTGGACTAGCTAACTTAAGTCATCAATGAGGGTCCGAATTAAAGGAAAGTTCCTGCACCAACTAGACAGCTGCCTGTTCAACCATGAAATCTCTTGGAAATTGTTTCTTATCTCATATTTCATCTTAAGCTCTTCCCATAATCAGTTCATCAACTGCCATGCTTCACAATGGCTTACGAGGATGCCCTATTTCCTTTTAAAGAAATGTTTTGACATGTCTGTTTATATGCATGCATTAAAGATTCTCAGATCCTTCTCATTTCCTCTTACAAAGAGCTCACAGAATTATAGTGGACCCTTGAGACCATCAGTACTCCAACTATGCCACCTGACAGTTAAGAAAACTGAGATAAAGAGAGCCTTACACCTGGTCCATTGTTCATTCCCCAACATTTTATTGCTTTTTCCCATTCTCATTACTAACTACAATAATCTATGGTTATCTGGTGGAAACATACTATAATAAAAACAGCTCAAGTTTCACTACAAAAAAAAAAATGTACTTAAGCAGCTCCAACTCTTACCCAAATGGTCCAATTTGAAAATATTTAATAATAAAATTTTAAGTCAAGAAAATATTTGAATGTCTCTTTATAACTAATCCTGAATGCATGTAATTCATTTGTTTATTCAACCACTACTTTATGTGTACCAGGCACTGTCCCAGGAGTTAGCAAACTTACCACAAATAAAAGAGTAGATCACTGAGATGTTAGGTAAATTTATAAAGGAATTTGTATTATTTCATCTACTGGCAAGGACCACAGAGAAATAAATTAGAAATGAAACAAAAAGTGATTGTTTCATGGCTATGAAAGATGGGGTAACTTTAGACTGAGTAGACAGGGAAGGCCTTTCAGAGAAGACGTTAAAATCATATCTAATAATTCTGTGTAACTTTAAACCCCACTTCGAGTTTTCAACATCATGGAAGCTCTTATATCTTATTAACTAAATCATTTTGAGTAAAACTCTAACTTGCCATTAGAACAGGTTATCTACGAACTTCATCAGTTTCACAAATGAGCCATTATTGATCTTAAATAATGAGGAAAAAGGAATGACAGCATCAGGACATAATATATTCGCACAAGCTTTTGCTTACAAAATATTCTGCTATAATTACTTTATTAATACTCATGGAAACTCATAGGTAGTCATTATCACCCCATTTTACAGAGAAGAGATCTGGAGCTTAGAGAAATCTTGTGACTGCCTGAGATAAAGGCAGACTCGGGCCTTCTTGTTGAGTCTGTTCTTTTCACAGTATTGTACCATGACTTATTGCAACTTATCTTTCTAGGTACAATATATACAGATAACCATAAAACGTAAATGATCAGACAACCATAAAAAGCGGTTGTTAAGGGTAGATAGGAGAAAATGCATTATAAAAGTTATATAGAATTAGGATGAAACCTCACAGGGAGAGAGTCAGACCCCCAAAGATTGGCAGATAGCATGCACAGCTCATAACACAGCCTGAAAAGGCAGATTTTATAACTTTCCAAACTTACTTTAAAGTATCATTGAAATTCACATGAATTGAAGTTACCAAACATTCCTATGGAGAGTAGCATAACCACCGGCAAGACATTTAACTGCCTCCTAAGAGTTTCATTATAGAATGAGGGAGGTGGATGGACCAATCACTGAATTCAATTTTAGCTCTCTAATTGTATGATCAATCAACTTATCACAACTGAATGCAAGAATGTTCTCTTTGAAAAAAAGAAGGTAGGAAATAGGTGAGAATTGTATCTTTTAAATGCATTAAATATACCGAAGTCAATAAATGGGTGCTCCATAAGTACTTTCACATGCTCTAATTTCCTTCTTATTCTTTCTTTTCATAATTTTCTTTATTTTCTATATTTTAATAATATGCATTTATTGCTGTTATAATACAAAACACCTTTTAAAAAATAAAGCTTTATTGATGAGTATGTGTGGCAATAATGGTAAGGGCCTCGAAAGATCTGTCCTTTGTGTTTCATGACTGCCTAGAGTTTCAGAGGGGCCCATTTCTCCCGGGAAGGCTGTTCGCCTCAAGTCCAACTTCCACTCTGGCATTTAAGACAAGCACACCACTTGCAGCATTTCTAAGCTATTCTAAGTATTTCTAGGTATTTCTGCTAAAATAAATATATTGAAAAATGTAATAAATAATGAACATGGTGGTAAACTATTTACATGAAGAGCATTAAGTGGAACTATCAAAAGCGATTGGTTGGGAAGGGAGTTGAAGACAAGAAGCTGACTGTGTAGTCTTTTCCTCCTGGAAGAAGCCAAGCACTGTGGATCTTAAATGCCCAGATGCACACCATGCACTCCAAGCAGAACATTGAAACTGTTTACAAGTGCCTGGTCAGGAACTGAACTTTGAAAGAGCCTTTGACGAAACTTGGCTTAGCTCTCTCAGGTCTAAAAGAGTGGCATCTGGGGCTGTTTACACAGATTGGGATAAGGAGCTATTTACATTTCAAATACATACTTTTGAAAGAATCAACTTCAGATGATTTAGAAATTTTATTTGGAGACCCAGTCAAAAGAGCACTACCATCCTCCAGTTATGATTGGCATAAGGCAGTGGTGTTTCCATAGGCATCTAGTGTCCAAAGGTCACCCAAGGAGTCAAATATCATGCAAGGAACAGTTGTACACCACCAAGAATTGTCCAGCCCAAAATGCCAATGGCTCAAGAAAAATAAACCAGTCCAAAAAAAAAAAAAAAAGACAATTACTTATTATTTCACTTATATAAGTTACTTAGACTAGCTAAATTAATAGATACAGAAAGTAGCATGGTGGTTGCCAGGGGGTGGGAATGGAAGAGTAGGGAGTTTTTATTTAATGGGTACAGAGTTTCAGTTTCGCAAGATGAAAAGAGTTCTAGAGATGGACAGTGGTGATGGTTGCACAAGAATGTGAATGTATTTAATACCATTGAACTGTATGCTTAGAAATAGTTAAGATGGTAAATTTATGTTATGTATATTTTACCACAATTAAAAATAATTTTTTAAATGCAATGGCGCCTCTAATTGAGATACATGGAATCCCAGCCCAGTCCTAAATCTGCTAAAAAGAACATCAGAGCCAAAGAACAGACTCCTTTATCTTGATCACTTAGCACAACTAGAGGTACAGTTCTAACAGCGGTCATACAAAGCCCAGTGCCAAACAGGCTAACATCCCATGAAATATAAATAATAATGAGCTAGTATGATTCAAATCCTTGTGAAATATATGAAAAGACTTCATTCCTTTTGATCTAAGAACTCAAAGAATATCTCATTTGCTTCCAAATGTGATTATATGTATAAAAGACCTTTTTAAATTATAAAATAAAGTAGAAATCATACTTATTATTCAATACAGATCCTCCATTCTGTTCCTTCAAATTAAGGCATCCTAACACAGGCAGAATTGGAAGGGCTTTATCAGGCCTAAGTTTCTCAGAACACAATAGTTACTATACATTAGAGAGAAAAAAACACATTAATTTTGCATGATAGCATGCACTATCTAATTTGGTGTTTAGACTCTTATAAATCAGTAAGGAAAATATGACATGGCTATGGGAAAATGGGAAGGGAGTCAAACAATTTTCTAAAGATATACAAAGGAGCGTACCAATATACAAAAAAAAAAAAGTGTTCAATTTCACTAGTAATCCAAGAAGTGTTAATTAAATAATTAAGATATTCAGACTTATTAGTAAGATTACAAATGATGTGACTGGACTAGTGGCCCTCCTCTTACCTTCCTCTAGATGGAAACAGAGGAAAATAAACTCCTTGACTAAGAAAAATCTTTGCTAGAACCACCATCTCACAGATTCCCTTTGTATATGAGAAGAGACAGAAAAGAGAATTAGATCCTTTCCTATTCCTGCACTCCTTAAGATGCATGATCTGGAAATAGGAATAAAAATACTATCCTATACAGAGAGAGAGAAACAACTTACAAATTATGAGACAAGAAAAATATTTTATCTTTTTTAGGAATTTAGACTATCCAGTGCCTGAGAATTAAAGCTTGACCTTGGGAAACATGTGAGTACCTGCTGGGCTTCACAGGAGTGTCAGTAACAATATCAGCCTGCAGCTCACTCACCATCCACCAGAAAGGACACCCAGTCTAGAGAGAGGGGCCATCACCCACCCTGGACCCACTGAGAGACTTGTGCTCTAAACCTTCTCAGTGTGAGGGGCGAGAAATAACAGGGCTTCACTTCTTTTACTCAATCTTTGGACTTTGGAGAAAATCTGACTAAATGCATTGTTTCTCTTTTCCCTTCCTTTAAATTCTCTCTCTCTCACTCTCTCTCTCTCTCTCTCTCTCTCTCTCTCTCTCTCTCTCTCTCTCTCTCTCTCTGTCTCTTAATAATTGCCTAGGGCATTTAATAAAGAAAACTGAATACACCTGAACAATTGGTTTGGTGGTTTTGGGGAGACTGAGGTACAGGATGTACATGAAAGGTCTCTTTGAAGCCTGTGGGATAGGAATGGGGGTTAGCAGCCTGTCAGGGGGATCATGTCCAAAAGGTCCATTCAGAGGCCAACAGTAGAGAGGCCTCACTTACTTTGCAAATTTCCTATTGGTGGGAACTAGATCTCCATTTCTTTATCTTGTTCAGCATTAGACCTAATGTTTTCTCCATAAGCAATGCTCAATTCTTCCTTGGGCCCACTTTTATGGTTACTATCAAAAGACATTTTTCTTTAAGTAATACAAAAAGTGACTTGTTTTCCTCCAGATGTTTCCCTTCTAACTAGAATTATTTTATTGACTAAAATATCTCAGAGATGGGTTACAAATGGCCCTGGAGACAGAAGTGGGAAAGTCCCCTGTGACAAAAACATCCCATCCCCATCTCTTCTGGGTTGAATTTCATAGGGCCTAGTTTTGGCCAGGACACCTTACATCACTTATGGATTGTAAGGCTGCGTTTCATTAGGAGATGGCTGGGAATTTATGTCGATCTGGATGCTGGTCAGGTCCTAGAAGCCAAGTGCTGACAGCGGGTGAGACACTTTATGCCCAGCTCAACTGGAATGAAAGAAAACAGCTGTGCTTGTAGAATGCAGGTGGACATCATTAACATGATGGCCAAATATTCATTGGATAAAAAGTAATTTCTCTTCCTTCACAGGGGGCAAGGGGATGAGTCTGTCAGGGAATGCTCTTTAAATTAGCGCCTAGAAATCTGGAGAAAATTTCAAAATTCTCTTCAATACTATTACCTCCCTAGAATTCAGAATACTTTTTAACCATGACACATCTTGTGGCTTCGATGCCATTTGGTTTTGAGAAATACGTGGAATCCCCCAATGTAATATTTTCCTTTATTTAAAATGTTAGCCATTTGTCAAGATCACTGTCTTAGCACCATATGTCTAAAACTACCTTCAGAATGGATCATATCTGAAGCCAGGAGGGCATCTTTCAACTACCCGAGAGAGAAAAACACACATTCCAATGCTGCACATCAGAGTAACTCAAAGCATGTGGAGAACCTTTCATGACGTCTGTTAAAACCACTCCACTGTCACCTAATAAGTGTTTTCCGCTGGCCTCCAAGGCTATGCATCCTTCTCCTTCAAAAGCTATAAGGACAGAGAGAAAAGAATGAGAAATATTCCTAAGTCTACAGTCAGGACTGCTCTGCAGGATTTTGCATCCCACTGACCCTGTCACCTAGTCATTCTCACTTGGAAATGTCTCGAAAAAATATGCCCTTTTCCCTGTCACCTTCCTGGCTTGGATGACTGCACTAGCTTTTGAAAAAACCCACATGCAATCCATATCAACCCTGTTATACACTCCAGATCAATCCATATAACGCATTTGCCATTATTTTAATTAAAAAAAAAAAAAAAGTTATTCAATTCATTTTGACACTTCCCAGAGCAATAATAAGTAATTTTAACTGATCAATAAATAAATACAACAATAATATTGCTTATAATGTCCAAATGCATCACCACATATCCAGTCTAGCCCCACCTTCCTACTTCCTGACCACAAGAGAGTTGGATCATGAGACAGAACTCAGCTCAGTGCAGGCAAACAGACACAGTTTGGCCTAAACAGCCTGAAAGTTGGATTGGATCTCTTTAGGCATCGATGCGCCATCAGGATCTCAGCAAAGGAAAGAGTTTTCAATAAGCCTGGTCTTAAGTAACAACGAGGAGTGATTGGGGAGCAGCATGAGTAGCACTGTGAGCAGCCTAGACAAGGACATAGGGCTTCGGACTTGAATCAAAGAGTGAGTGAGATGGAGGGACAGGTTAAGCCAAATGACAGGTGAACTCTCACAGTCAGCTTCAGGACACAACTACAGAGCTTACCTTGTACTGGCTCATCTGAGGGAACTGGAAGTGGGAAGAGGAGTTGTGCCCTAGGTGTCCCAATAGAAGCCAATGAGCTAGGGATGGGGTAAGTGTTCGTTTATAGGTAGAATAGATTCTTCCCCAGTCCTTTAGCCTGTTATGTTTCTCAGCCACCTCTGCAGGACAGTTAAGTTCTACATAAGCGACTGAGCACTCTCAAGGTTCTAGATTTAACTTTTTAGTGCTGGGACTATCTAAAAAGCACAAGATAGGTTATGCAGAATTTCATTTTGCATTTCCAAAGAGGAAACTACAGTATGGCCAACATTCAACATTGTTTCAGCATGTCTACAGTCAGTCACTCACTAGCAAGAACTATCAAGTAGGTTCTGAATCTAAGCACAAATGAGAAAGAAGCCTTCTCCAAGAGCAGATTTTATAGGCCTAAGCAATTCCAAAAAAGAGATAGTGGAAACTGCCACTGAGGCACAAAACCGAAATGGCTATGCACAAGAGACGGCGATAGGGCTTCCACCACTGCAAATCTCTAAACTTTGTAAGACAGTAGCAATGTCTCAAGCACCATCTTCTAAGAATAGAAACAGGATGGATTTTTCCCCCAAACAAAACTGGTGAGAAATTTCTCCTAGTTTATTTTAACTTCATGCGTTTTGGTTTCTGGATAACTGGCATTGATTGCATCCTAGAGAAACTAAAACCAAGTTTTCTTGGTTAGTTATTATTGTTTTGTTTTGTTTTGTTTTCCTTGCATCGGATAATACTGAGTTATTTCTATAACCTTTGGCAACACTACATACTGGATCCTGGAAATATAATTTTGCCTAGGTTATTTGCTAAAGTTGTTGGGTGTGGGACCAGGGCTATGAAGCCCTATTTACTCACTTGATTCTTTTTTTAAAAAGTTTGTCAGAAAGTTGACATTAGAGATTCTAAAGCCTCGGAACAACTGTACCCACTCATGTGGATGACACATAAGATTTAGATGTCTACACAAGGACCAAGAATCTCTAACTAAGACTGATTAGAATAAGAAATAGAACTGCAACTTCTTTATACTTTTAACTCAAATTAATTTTGGACCTTAATTTCTTTTGATGTGGGTCTTTAATTTCTCTCAGAGGATTTTACAAGTGCAGGAACTTAAATCTGGATTTTGAGAATCTCTATATTGTTATGGAAAGAACAAAATTAATACCTGCTTTAGAGACAAAGGATTTATGCTCGGTTTTATTTTTGGATTTATTTAATAGTCCCATTTAATCTCACTGAAACTTCAGTAGACAATGATGGACCATTGTCTACTGAATATAAATTGGAATGGGAATTAGAAAAGGAAATGATTTTCACCCTTGGACACAAAATTGTCTTTGTGTTTTTGTTAGTTAATTTATGTCTTAACCCATTTCTGTACCTTCTGGGTCAAAATTTATATTGTCCACCAGTGGTACCAGAATGAGATCTAAAGAATCAGTGTTCAGTATTGAGGAGTGGCTATGTGAAGGTGCAATCAGGACTGCCCTGAAAAATGGAAGATTATCTCATTCGAAGGGGTGAACTATACCCCAAGTGACCTTAAACTTAATGGTTAAGCCCAGTGATCAAGAGAGCACAAAGATGGGGAAAACTAGGGGAAACACTTCCTCCACACTCCTTTTGTTTCCTTCCAGGTGGAGGGAACATAGCTGGAGTCACACTTCTGACCTTTTGCTGCCACTTCCCTCTCTCAAAGCAGGTGAGATGCAGTGACTTATGTGATTAGCAAGACAGATAAGTGTTGTAATCAAGTTACAAACCCACACTGAAGAAGCACAAGGAAGAGCACCTGATCTAAGCTGCTCTTAAGGAGAAGTAGAGAATTTTCTAGAGGGAAGAGATGTCTGAATCAAGGTTGATGATGGATAGAGTTAATCGAAAGACAGAGGAAAGAAGATAGTTCCAGCAAGCAATGGAGTTTTTTTATTTTTTATTTTTTTAATTTTAATCTGCAGTGGTTCTTACTCAAAATAAATTCACCCCAACAGGATGTTGTTATTTGGAAGGACATGTTGTTAAATGGAAGGACATGTCATTCCATTTAATTCTCACAACCACCCTACAAGACAAGCTGAATTAATAGTTTTTAACCTATTTTATAGATAAAGAATTTACACCAACTTTAAAATACATTATGCCACCCAATCTCCTCTATCCGATTAAGGATTCAAAAAAGATTTATGCATGCTAGATTACCTCTGATGTCTACCCAACCACTAACATTCTACAGATTTGTAAAAATTTTTAATCTTGTTAAAATAGAAGTTAAAATCACTACTGATAGTCTCATTCATTAGACACTGCCCTTAGTTTCCAAGTGATTGTTTATTTTCAGGCAAAAGACATAGTCGAATTGGCATGCACCAGCTGGAAAAAAAAAAACATTTATTAGAACATTGACTTACATCATGTATCACGTTTGAAGTGCTGATTGTTATAAAATTATGTAAAAACTATGTAAGACATCATGTGTGAATCTAAGAGCTCAGGAAGAAAGAATAGCTTGAGTTCACTTAATGTTACAATTCAAGTAAGAGTACAAAGATAAAAGAAAAAGGCCACCAAGACTGAATATTGTGACATGACATGATGTCATAGAAATATTATTCGAATACCAGTAATTTTTTAAAAGGGAAATGTTTAGCTACTAGTAGAATAAGTTTTGGTTTTGGAATTATTAGTTAGAATTCAGACACAAATTGTATTATTTTGACCTATTTCAATCTGACAAATGAATAGTGTAGAAGACATATCTAGGTATGTCTTTCAAAGAGCATTGGCATTTGCTTGAGCTGTGAATACTTTTGGTTTTTAATTTGTGTTAATATTTTAATTTTTAATAATTTAATTTTTTCAATAAATTGATCTTTAAGATTGGAGGGCAGGAGGAAGAAAGCAGGATAAGGCATATTATTTAATATGCCTTTAACTTAAGTAACCAAATATTTGGCTCAGTTGATTCAATCAATAAAGGATTTATTCTCTTAGTAAGAAATCAAAATGTAAAATATTTCCGGGACTGATTAATTTAGCAGCTTACCATTAAGGATCAGGTTCTTTCCTCTTTTTCGCTCAGCTGTCCTAACTTTTGTCCTATAGTCTTAACGTTATCCCCAAAGTTTGCCACAAAATATCTCATTTTTATTATTATTTTCACATCGCTTTAGTATAGTTATAGCCTTTAGAAACAAATGACATTGTTCTATGTATAGTATTCTGTTTTTAGTAGTGGTATTTCCATTTACAAAATATAGTAATTCCCAATCACTGAAAATGTCAAAACCTAGAAAACGTAGCATTCCTATGCATGATGTTAAATTAACGCTGACAGTGAGCTGCACTTTTTTTCTAAATGGGTAAAGGGTTAAGATGCCAGGTGCCTTCTAGCCCAGTGATTAAGTGACCCTAATAAAAAAAAAATTGTTTTGTGGAACCAATTCCAATTCCCCACTGCCTGGTCCTATATTTCACAGTGAATGTCATTAGATCTCTCCAGTCCAAATCCAAAAATAGTGCTAATTTATATCACTTTAAACAACTAGTACATTGTAGTAGAACTGAAAAGTTTAGCTATATAAAGAGAAAGGGGGATTTCCAATCAAGATGGCGGAGTAAGTAAACGTTGTGCTTGCCTCCTCTCACGACCACATCAAAATTACAACTAAACTATAGAACAACTATCACTGGGAATCACCTGAAGTTAAGCTAAACAGAAGTCCTACAACTAAGGACATACAGAGGGAGCCACATCAAGATTGGTAGGAGGGTCATGTGGAATGGGCTGGTCCCACACCTGCCAGTGGTGGTTAAAAATTGAAAGGGATATTTTAACTGCAAAGTTCTCTCCAGAAGAGCAAGGAATCCCAGCCTCACACCAGGCTCCCCAGCCCAGGGTTCCAGTACCAGAAAGAGAAGTCTCCACAACTTCTGGCTATGAAAATCAACAGAGATTGTGGCTGAGTGAGACCTCTTAAAGGTTCCATGCACAGACTTATTCATTGATGGACTCACTCACTCTGAGCTCCAGCACTGAGTCAGCAGTTTGAAAGGTGACAGAGACATACAGGAAAAAAACTAAATTGTTTGACTTCAAAGTGAGGGCTGGAGGGGCAGTAATCTCAAAGACAGAAGTGCTGGTAAAATCCATTGCTTCTTTGTTAAGCCCTCCCCCTTCCCTGCCTGCAGACACAAGTGGTCGCCATATCTGAGTCTCCATCAACCTGGCTAACATTGCTGGTTCTGCCCTGCTGGTTTCCTGAGACCCTGCCCCACCCAACTTGTGGGCCCACTCAAGCTGCTTCCAGTTGCTTTTCCATATAAACAGCTTGTCTTGGCTCATGTCACAGACTTTCCTAAAAATCTCTCAAAGGTTCACAAAACCTAAACAAGCAGCATCTGGCTTCGGTGTTCCCCGTACTTCTTACTGAGCAGTCCCTGTGGTTTGCTTGGTGTGGCCCATGCCAGATGGCCTCGGTCAAAGTACAGGCTGTGGCTGAACTTGGCCTGCAGTGGGGACCCTCACAGGATGCTCCATGGCCTGCACAACTGGTGGCTGACTTCCAATCAAGCCAGACAACCACCCAGGGCCACATCTGAAGACAATACATCCAAAGAGCAGACTGGGCAGGCACTGGAGCCCTGCTAAAGCAAATCTTTCTCCGTAGAGTCAGCCCCTGCACAATTGCTCCTCCACTGTACTCACCAGCCAATCCTCACAATAATCATCCTGAAAGTCAATCCCTCCTATTGACATGCAAACAGTGACCAAGGCTCAACTACAACAGGAGGTCACACACGACCCCTACAAGAGATATACACCTGAAGCACTGGGCTAAGGTGAACAGAGACTGCAACATTGGGTCCCACAAGACACCTACTACCTAAGGCTGCTCTACTGAGAACATGAGACATAGCAGCTCTACTTAATACATAGAAACAAATACAAGGTTGAAGCCAAAATGAGGAGACAAAGAAATATGTTCCAACTGAATGAACAGAATCTCCAGAAAAAGAACTACACAAAATGGAGACAAGCAATCTACCATATACAGTTTAAAACACTGATTATAAGGATGCTCAATGAACTTAGGGTAAGAGTGAATGAACTCATTGAGAGTTTCAACAAAGAGATAGAAAACAATAATGGAGCTAGAAAACATTAAAAAAGAAAGAGAAATGAGGAATACAATAACCGAAATGAAGAATATGTTGGAGTGAATCAACAGTAGATTAGATAAAACAAGACTGGATCAGTGATTTAGAGATAAGATAGCAAAAAATACCCAATTAGAACAGCAAAAAGAAAAAAAAATAAGAGTAGTTTAAGGGAACTCTGAGACAATAGGAACTGTACTAACATTTGCATCATAGGGTACCAGGAGGAGAAAAGAGAGAGCAAGGAATTGAAAACCATTTGAAGAAATGACAGAAAACTTCCCTAACGTGGTGAAAAAAATAGACATACAAGCTCAGGAAGAACAGATAGTCCCAAACAAGATGAACGCAAGAGACCACACCAAGACACATTATAATTAAAATGCCAAAGGTTAAAGACAAAGAGAAAAATCTTAAAAGCAGCAAGAGAAAAGCAGGGAGCTCCCACAAGACTGTCAGTTGATTTCTCAACAGAAACTTTGCAGGCCAGGAGGGATTGGCACAAAATATTCAAAGCGATGAAAAGCAGGGACCTAGAACCAGGATTATTCTATCCAGCAGAGCTACCATTTAGAATCAAAGAACAGATAAAGAGCTTCTCAGACAAGAAAAAGCTAGGGAAGTTCATCAACACCAAGCCAGTATTACAAAAACTATTAGAAGGATTTCTTTTAGAAGAAGAAAAAGAAAAAGATAAGAAATATGAATAATAAAATGGTAGTAACTACATATCTATCAACAATTACTTTAAATGTAAACGAATTAAATATTCTAATCAAAAGAAAGGGTGACTTAATGGATAAGAAAACAAAACCCTTACATATGCTGCCTACAAGAGACCCACTTCAGATCAAAAGACACACACAGATTGAAAGTAAAGGGATGGAAAAAGAGATTTCAATAGAATGAAAATGAAAAAAAAAAAAAAGCTGAGACAGGAATACTTCTGCCAGACAAAATAGACTTTAAAACAAAGGCTATAACAAGAGACAAAGAAGAACCCTGTAATCCCACTTCTGGATATTTATCCAAAGAAACCCAAAACACTACTTGGAGGAGACATATGGATCTATACAGTTATTGCAGCATTGTTTTCAGTGGCCAAGATATGAAGGCAACCTGAGTGTCCATCAGTGGATGAATGAATAAAGAGGTGGTATATATATACAATGGAAGCTTACTCGGCCATAAAAAAAAGAAAATCTTGCCATCTACGACAACGTGGATGGACACCATGGATGGGCATTGTGTTGAGTGGAGTAAGTCAGACAGAAGAAGACAAATGCCATGATTTCACTTACATCTGGATTTTAAAGAAACAAAATAAACAAGAAAAGAAAACAGAAACAAACTCATAGATACAGAGAACGTTTTGATGGTTGCCTGATGGGAGGAGTTGGGGAATATTAAAGGAATTAAGAAGTACAAATTAGTGGTTACAAAATAGTCATGGGGATATAACATATAGCATAAGAAATATAGTCAATAGTATTGTAATAACTATATATGGAGTCCAATGAATAATAGATTTTGGGGGGATGATCACTTCGTAAGTTATATAAATGTCTAATCACTATGTTGTACACCTGAAGCTAATATAATATTGTATTCCAACTGTAATTAAAAAATGAAAAGTCATTTTAAGAAAATAGAAAGAGTAGTTAGAACGTCTTCTTTAAATTAAATGGTGTTCAAGCAACTTTCACTATTACATGATAAATACATAACTATATAATGTGTTATGAAAATTTTTCACAAATCAAATCCAAATTCCTCCAAATATTTTGTCTAATACAGACTCTGGGAACTCATCCAAAAATCTTCTGAATCACATGCAGTTCCAAAGTGTCTATCTTTTACAACCATCAGTAATTTTTGGCTTCTCTGGTCAGTTAATAAAAGCGTCACCTCATATATTTGGAACACTCCCTTAGAAAGTTAGATATTTCACATTTTAATGTATCCGTCCAACACATAGATATGTAGATACATATATGATATTTCTTTTAAAGGGATCAGGTGACTTGTTAGTGCTCCAGTTAAAAAATATAACAAAATTTATGCTCATCTGGGTTAGTTTCGCTAACTACTTATAAATTTATTCCTTTTCTATTTAAGAGGTAAAGATCCTAAATAATATTATCTTCTCTAAGTACTCACACAATTCCAGGAGAAAAAATAATAATAAATGTGTTCAGGAAAAGTAGATGAGATTCCTAAGTTACCAAGGCCAAGCACTTATTATTTAATAAAACTGACAGATATTGAGACGCCAAATACTTGATCAGCATCCTCAAATATAAAAAATATACCCAAAAGTTTCACCTATTTCTAAAATGACATTTGTCAAAAAAGCTTTATCAAATTTAATAAAAATCCATTACTTAATGCTTCAATAATACTCTTACCAAATTCATGATTAAAAAAGAAATCTAAAATAAAATAAGCCAGTCATAAAAAGACAAAAACTATATGATTCCACTTCTATGAAGTATCTAGAGCAGTCATATTCATAGACACAGAAAGTAGAATGGTGGTTGCCAGGGGCCAGGAGAATGTGGGAATGAGGAGTTTTAGTTTTGCAAGATAAAAAGAGTTCTGGAGATTGGTGCACAGCAATGTGAATGTACCTAATAGTACTCAACTGTATACTTAAAAGATGGTTAAGATGGTAAAATTCTATGTGTATTTTACCACAATTAATCATTTTTTAAAAATTTAAAGAAAGAAATCTATTTCTAACCTGTCAGCTAAAAGGGTCTAGAAGTAAAGATAACGCCAATAGCAGTGGGAATACCTGACACCCAGATCTTGTTTTCCAAATACCATTTCCAACTGAAAGGAGAGAGGCTGATTCCAGGGAAAGTATAAGTTGATCCCAGGATATCTTATTGTGCCAGCAAGCAAGAGAGGGCTCAAAACTTTGGGGAATATAAACATATGGAAGCCAGCTTAACAGGGTTCCCAGTGTTCAAACTTGCAACAGATTGAACATCAAAACAAATTATGAAAGTCATAGATTATAGCACATTGAGTAATAATAATTCGAGTTCATACTGATACCAAAACAAATAAATTTATTAAGAGAAACATTTTCTTTAAGCAGTGGTCCCCAACCTTTTTGGCACCAGGGACCAGTACTCCTATGAAAATCTAATGCCTGATGATCTGAGATAGAGCTGAAGCAGTGATGCTAGCTCTGGGGAGCGGCTGCAAATACAGATAAAGCTTCGCTGGCTGGCCTGCCGCTCACCTCCTGCTAAGCGGCCCATTCCTAACAGGGTACTCCTATGAAAATCTAATGCCTGATGATCTGAGATAGAGCTGAAGCAGTGATGCTAGCTCTGGGGAGCGGCTGCAAATACAGATAAAGCTTCACTGGCTGGCCTGCCGCTCACCTCCTGCTAAGCGGCCCATTTCTAACAGGCCACAGAGGAGTACCAGTCCACGGCCCGGGGGTTGGGGACCCCTATTTTAAAGTGTAAAGCCAACTAATAAATGTAAAAACATAATAGACCTGAAAATTACTATTTTTTAATCATTATATTAATAATTGGTTGAAGCAAGAACCAGCACTGGATCCGAACATCATGGAATGCAATTTTGTGTGGAACAGTGAGAAGGACACAGCACTGCTTACATAGTAGCACCCCTGCCAAAGATGCATAAACTGAATAAAAATGCTAAATGGTCAGACAAATCCAAATTGAGGGATAGTCTACAAAACAACTGGCCTATCTTCTTCTAAAATATCAGTCATAAAGACCAAAATAAGATTTTTAAGTTATTTTTTAAGGTAAACTTTTAATAATTTAAAAAGTAAATTAAAAATTTTTTAAAGTTGTGATCATATTTTTTAAATGTTCTTAGAACGTTCACCTAAAGCCTTGTTTGATTTTGAAGTCATTAAACTTTTTATTTTGAAAAAAAAATACAAAAGGTGCAAAAATAAAACTGAATTCATGCATACCCTTCACCTAAACTCACCAATTGTTAACATTTTGTATATACATGTTTTATGTTGGCTTTTTTTCTTTGCCTCCTAAGAACAAGAAATTCTCTTATATTACCGTAATCACCATTCAAGAAACAATAATGTAGACCAACTGATGGGAGAAAAAAAGAGAGACACATGTTTATTAATTTTCTACTATTTTTTTTATTTTTTCTGTTAAATATACTGATGTTTAAAAATTTTTCAAAACCTAATGTGTTATAGACATGAAATTTGCTAAGAGAGTAAGTTCAAGTTCTCACCACACAAAAAAATAACTTTTATGATTTTACTACATGTGAAATTTAAAAAACAAATGAACAAAAAAATAGAAACAAACTCGTAGATACAGAGAAAAAATTGATAGTCACCAAATGGGGGGTGAGTTTGGGGGTCGGTGAAAAGGATGAAAGTGATTAAGAAGTACAAATTGCCAATTATAAAAATAATCACAGAGATGTAAAGTACAGCATAGGTAATATAGTCAATAATGTTTTAATAACTATATATGATGTTACATGGGTACTAGACTTATCAGAGTGATTATTTTGTAAAGTATATAAATGTCTAATCATTACGTTGTATGCCTGAAACTAATATAATATTGTATGTCACCCATAATTGAAAAATAAATTAATTTTTAAATGGTAACTATATGAGGTAATAAATATGTTAATTATCTTGATTATGATAATCATGTCACAATGTGTACATATATCAAATCATCACCTTAAATATTTATAATTATATAATGTATATATACTTGTGTACCTTAAATATATACAATTTTTGTCAATCATACTTAAAGTTGGAAATTTTTCAAAACAAAAGTCTGATCTCTACAATTATTCAAAGTAGAATTTGTACAATGTAATAAATGAAAACAATCTGAAGCTTTATCAATCTTCCTCAAGCCCAGCCCTTATTCTGTACTTCCCCGACTCAAATGTCAGCAATAGTTCCTACCAAAATTAATTCAAACTCTGGTCTTGCATTTGAGACTCAACACATTTCATTACAACCTACCTTTCTAGGCTTATCCTGAAAAACATCTGCTTGGAACAAATCATCCTGGAAGGTATACTTAGGTTCCATAGTCCCACCTTAAATCTCAAACCAGTAATTTTTCAGCCTGAAATGGTAATTCTTCTCTTGGTTGGACATGTAGCTTGCAACTCCAGCAAGGGATAAATATAATTATAGAGATGATGAAAAAATTAACCAATCGCATAATATTAAAATTGGGGTGTGGGGTGTGGTGTGGGGTGTTGGCTTAAGTACTGGTGTTCATAAGTTTTTTGACTATCGTGTTACTTCGTATATTTTGTTTTTTAAATATTTTTAAACACTAAACATGATTTGACATTCCAAGTATATGAATTTTATAAACTTGATTTATAATATTTATGAGATACTTATAAACCTATAAATTTATAAGCTAGATTGCTATAGCTTACACATGGAAGTAATGTTATGGAAAAGCACACATGTACTATAACATGAAAATAAAAGTGACTTTTTCATATTAAACACATAATAAATTTTTTTAATGATTACATAATACTTAACAATACTAAATGATAGATTCTTGTTATATTCAGTTTCTTCTATAAGTCACAGCCCAGATTTTCAGTATTAATAGTTACACTACAAATGCTAAATGAAAATGTCAACTTTGATCAAAGGACTGCATCTAATTAATCTAAAAAGCTAGCAGGCATCATTTCCTAGAAATGTATCAAACCCATTTTATGGAAGACAGATGATTTGTATAAAGATATTTGCCAAATTTAGCACTCAATCAGAACTCACAGTTTTTATTTTTGAATTGAGTTAATTTTTTGTTATAGTTTGGCAACCTTTGACTAAGTTAGTATTTCCTAACTTCTTAATCAGATTCCAAAATGGCCAAACTTAAACAATCAGGAAGAAGTCCATCATTCTGAGATCAAATAGCTTGGAAAAGTAACCTTTGAGGATTTTAAGTATAAATTAGACCCCTGCCAACCCTAAGATTCTGTTAGATGAATGAAAAATATAGGGATACCATGTTTTCCTTTAGGAGAAGGAGAACTTGGTTAGAACATTGGATTTGATTTCATCTTGAACATTTGAAAAATTGAACTAATCTTCTAGAATCTGGGTTCATCATCGAACTGTTATTGCATGTGCCATTTAGAAAGGGATATCTCATTTAGGAAATGGGACTGAAATATTCCTTTTTTTTTATGAAATAGAGAAGAAAATATTTGCTCTAAAAGTAGAAGACATTCTTTAATTTTAGCTTATTTACTTTAGAGTTCCATTCTGTTCCTTCTTTTTCCACATAAAAAGTAGAGAAATTTTACAAATTAGATGCATAATAAAATTAGAAATAATGTGCTCCAGGCAAAAAAAAAATTTATTTTACTTGTATGGGGCACTAATTTTATTTCCAAAGTTCCAATTATATGGAACAATTTACATTTCCCACTCATATCATTCACGAGCTCTGGGGACTAAGGAAGCCAAATATAAAATTGACAAAGAATCTTTCCTAGAACTCGAAAAACACACATTCAGTACAATAAAAAGAGACATAGCTGGAAAGGAATGCGATCAATTCAACAGATATAGCATATGAGAGATTTTAGATATCTTTCAGAGAATGATAACATTATTTCACTTAAGAAACATGTATATAAGTTTTTATTTAATTATTCTGATATAACTGTTTTTCCTGATTTAGAAAGTGCATCATGGTAACACCCTAAGCTGAGATATGGAAAGTCCTCTTTATAAAAAATGAAAATAGTTTAATTTAGAACATATGCACTTGATTATGTTAGCCTTAATAACAGTGTATACACCTTTACTCTCTCTTTAATATATGGGCATATTATTTATTTCTAGAAACAATATGTTTTAACATAATTACTATGGAATTGTAACCATGTCTAAAGGGGGACTTTCCATGGTAATTATTCTATTTCTAGCATTTCATAGGCTAACCTTATGGCATTGGTTGAATAAGTCTTTTATATTTTATTATAATATTAAGGAATCTATCTGGTATAAGATAGGGCCATCATCAGCCACATCTCACAATATTATACAAGGCAAAATGAACACCTAAGACACATTTGAAGGGGAAAGAAATCACAAAAAAAGCATAATGGGAAGAGCAGTGTTAGAAAAGGAAAAGGGAAGCTCCGCTCATTTTTTTGGAGAATGTTTTACAGGCTATTTTATGCAAATACCTGGATGAATCCACTGCTTCAATGAATCTCTATCCAGCCACTCCTTCTCACCACAGCACTTTGAAATTACCCATTCATGCATTTTATGAAGTAATTTGTCCTAAATAATATAAATAATATGATAAATAAAGAAAACAAACCCTTATCTAAACCTCTCTGACACACCACCTCCTTTAGGATGTTACTCCCTCGCTAGCCAAACACTATTATCATCTAAACATTTCTAATCTCATATGGAATATGTAACCTTCCTTATTCCAACTTCTGCTCATATCCTAAATAGGTATAATCATAGATTTCTTATCTCTTCTTTATAATTCCAGCCTTAATGGAAATGAAAAATAACTATTCCCCCATCACATTCATATTACCTTAAAAATCTAGAAATCCACCCAGTCTGCTAAGCAGATACTCGTTGGTTGGTGGTAGGTGGAAGGAAGAAAGGACAATAGAGTCAATGGACTAGGCAAGTCCGAATAAAACTCATGGGGAAGAATATGAAAAGCACCTGAGCCAGGATATTTAGAGAAGGAAACACCAAATGACAATACTAGATTCAAAAACAAAAGCTGAGAACTACACATAAGCCCAAAGCAGAGATCTCCAGAGCATCCAAAGGTTGCCTGTGAAAGGCAATGGCAGCTAATTCACATCAGTTCTGCATTCCATAGGTTGTCATTCATGCTGATCATGCAGGTGTCTTTACTTAGCTAGAATTCACCATAAAGAAATTTTTTGGTATTCTGTTATTATCCATTCTCCTCACATTTCTTGCTTATGAAAGTCAACTTTCTATGATTGTTATTTCAACTAACTAAAGCTCTTGCCTCCCAGATTCATTGTTGGAAAGTATAATACTAGCCTCTTCTTCAGGAAATCACTCAAAAACAACTAGGAGAATGAGAAACAGAAAGTTAAGCTCCACTTATAATAAAATTCAGAAACTTTTATAATTCTAAGACATAATACATGAGGATGAGCTGCCAAATGCATTGAAGGTCGAACAGAGTTGTGAAGGACTTCCAGAGAGGAAATATTTAGCTAAAGACCTCAAAGCTGTCAGAGCACAGGTCTCTAAGGACAACTTAAGAGGTGTGTAAGCTATATCAAAGAGAAACTGGGAAGGTAGGAGTAAACCAAGAATCACTCATGCATACTATATTTTTAGGGAGTTTTCAGAAAGAGAGGTAGAGTAGAGAACATTATGAACATTATGAAATAAAAGCTAAAAGAATTTTACCCATACAACCCTGTGTCGTAAGGTCAGAAGAATTTTACTTGTAATAGAAATTTTCTACAAGTCTGAAAAATTCCCTAACCCCTCTTTCACATAAACCTCCTGTAATATATGGTACAGAAAGAACTCTACTCATTTAAGGATGAGTGAAGAAATGATAAAAAAAAAATCACTGAAAATATTTCACCACAATATCACCAAAAAGTATGTGGGGAGGGGGCGATACAGGGAGAGACTGAAAACAAATGGCAAAGAATACTCACAAGAAACTTCCATGGAACAGATAAAACAAATTTTAAGACTTAAACTAATTACTTCTGTAAAACAGGGGCTCAAAGCTAAGATGCAAGAGTTCAAGCAAGACAATCCTTAACAAAATCTCAATGACTTTGTACAGAAATTGAAAACTCCATTCTAAAAATCATATGAACTCTCAAGGGACCCTGAATAGCCAAAACAATCTTGAAAAAGAACAAAGTAGGAGGTCTTACACTTTCTGATTTCAAACCTTACTAAAAAGCTATGGTGTTAGCATAAACACAGACATATAGACCAATAGAAAAGAACATATAGCCCAAAAAATAAACCCTCACATTATTTAATCAAATGGTTTTTGACAAATATGCCAAAAACATTCAATGAGGAAAGAAGTCTTTTCAACAAATGGTTCCGGGAAAACCAGGTATCCAAATACAAAAGAATAAAGTTGGACTATTACCTTACATCATATACAAAAATTAACTCAAAATGGATTAAATATTTAAATGTAAGAACTAAAATTCTTAGAAGAAAAAATAAGAGGAAAAGCTTCATAACATTAGATTTGGCAATAATTTCTTGGATATGACACCAAAAGCACAACATCAAAAGAAAAAATAGATAATATGGGCCACATTGAAACTAAAAACTTTTGTGCGTTAAAAAATACTATCAACAGTGTGAAAAGGTGACACATAAAATAGGAGAAAATATATCTGCAAGTCATATATCCGATAAGAGATTTCTATCTGGAATATAGGAAGAACTCTTACAACCCAACAACAGCAACAACAACAACAACAAAAGTCAGTACTTGAATAGACATTCTCCAAAGAAGATATACAAATGGCCAATAAGCACATGAAAAGATATTCAACATCACTAATCATTAGGAAAATGTAAATTAACACTGCATTGTGATTCCACTTCACACCCATTTGGATGACTATTATCAAAATAATAGAAAATAACAAGCGTTGGCAAGGAAGGGGAGAAACTAGAACCCCTGGGCCTTGCTGGTGGGAATGTAAAATGGCAAAGCCATAGTGGAAAATAATATGGCAATTTCTCAAAAAATTAAACATAGGATTCTCATATTATCTAGCAATTTCACTTCTGGGTATATTCCAAAATATAAAATAGGGACTCAAGATATTTTTACACCCATGTTCATTGCAGCATTATTCACAATAGCCAAAACATGGAAGCAGTTCAAGTGTCCATCAACAAATAAATGGATAAACCAAATGTGGTGTATGCATTTAAGGAAATATTATTCAGCCTTTAAAATGAAGGAAATTTTGATACATGCTACAACATGGATAAACTTTGAAGACATCATGTGAAATGAAATAAGCAAGTCACAAAAGGACAAATACTGTTTATTCCACTTATCTGAGATAACTAGAGTAGTCAAATTCATAGAGACAGAAAGAATAGTGGTTGCCAGAGACTGGGGGGAATGATGAAGAGGGAGTTGTTTAATGAGTACAGAGTTTCAGTTTAGGAAGGTGTAAAAAGTTCTGGAGATGGATGGTGATGATGGTCAAACAACAATGTAATTGTACTTAATGCCACCGAACTGTACACTTAAAAAGTTGTGCTAAATTTTATGTTAGACATATTTTACCACAATAAAAAAGTGACTAGTTATAAATGGTAAGAAGTTAAATAAATTATGCAAAAAAGTAGAGGAGTTTGTCAATGCCAAGACTAGAGTTCTACAAAATAGATTAGATAAGGCAGTGACTGGAACAATAGGGGAAAAAAGTCAATTTCTCATCTCTGCCACTCTCTAGCATCTGCCTCATTCTTCTCTCTCACTGAAGTCCTGAGTTTATATTTCCTCTGTTTGGGAGAACAGCCGACTGTCTAGAATCTCTTGGCCTCAGAGATTTTAGATTTTAGAAGGGACATATTTGCCCAATCAGCTATGGAAAAACAGGTTGTATGAACTTGCCTGCTCCCACTATAATCACGTGGGAGATGGGGAGCAGAGACAAGGAATAGAAGGTTACCAAAGAAGGGGAAATACTGTGAGCTGGGCAGGCAACTGCAGTGATGTTCACTGTAAGTCCACATACACATTTCACTTTTTCTACTTTTTCAAATTTCTATGTTTCTCTCCCCACCCCTTGCTCCTATTGCCACCCACTATCTTCAAGGTACGCACACCCTCTGAGCTCACTGACCCACTCATACATGCCTAAAGTAAAATGCTCTGTACTGATGATGAACTTACCTGTCCTAGACCCTTTCACCAAAGGTTTCGCGCCCATTCTCAGTAACTCGGAGTAATTCATTCAGCTAATACGACACTCGTAAGTTAATACATGGTCCTTCTGGGATCACCATATTTGCCTTTTCAGAGGACTTTCTGGATATAATACTTAATTTCTCTATTCCATTAACAAGTATTTTTAATGCAGACACTTTTCTACACCCCTCAAATTATGGCATGCAGGAAAAGTGACACTGGCAAGTGAATTTGGATCAGTTGTGTTTGTTTGACAAACAATTCATAAGGATAATTGTAGGGCCAAAAATTTAAATATTTAAAATTATGTATAGGTACATATGCTTTTTACTAAAAATATTAATCATAACACTATATAAATTCCATTATTGTAGTGAAATAATAAGGCTTTAAAGTGGTAAAACATGTATTATTAAATTAACTATGAAAAAAATGGTTTCCATAGAAAAAGAAACTCAAACAATACAAATCTCATGGAGGAAAGAGTTTGAGCAAATCAAAACCAGATGATGAAAGTTGAATACCAAAGAAAGAATGGTACACAGATGGTTCAAGAGCAGAACGGAATCAGCAAAATAAAATTCAGGAACACAGAGATC
>NW_011889203.1:424430-446669 GCF_000151845.1 Pteropus vampyrus | reverse complement strand
AAAACTAGTAGAAACCTTTTATGACTGACCTCAATCTCTCAGTATCCTGAATCTTCTATCTCAATGCAGAGAGAAAGCCAAGATAACCTGGCCAAGAAAATGAAAACATCCCTGTTTGGGGCAGTGTCAAAACCATTTGGACACAAAAAACCTGAGTTTTAACCCCAACCCCAACTTTAACTCTGCGATTTTAAGAAAGTCATGTAAGCTCCCAGAACAAGTTTTTGGTTTCTCCACTTGAAAACAGTTGGATTAGAGAGTAAACTCTGAGTTGATAATAAATATGGACAAATCATTTACTTAATCTTCTCATTCTAGTAATTGACAAATTCGAAAGAACTTTGTCAAAGGAAGAGCTTAAGGGATAGACCTTTGTAGCATTTTGCAGGGACCTAACAATTTTAACAATTTTAACTTTCCCTTCAATTTTAACTTTCCCTTCAATTCCCTTCAGTGCAACTGAAAATGGCCAACACTTAGAAATCATTAACATCTAAGAGGTCACAGGAAGAGAATAAGTGGGTAATTAAATAATCCATTTTCAGCCTCTTCCCTCTCTCCCCGCCTTCCTACATGGCAGCATCCATCTGAAACCTCTCTTATCTGGGAGAATTCTCAAGCATGTCTAAATACCCCAAAATTCAGACTCAAGAGGACAGAGAAAGACAAGAATTGCCTCCTTCATCTCCTTATTTCCCATTTCCTGTCTAAGGACCCACAATTTCTCCAGATTATGGCCCCCAAGAATTTCTGTCCCCATCAGGGAGATGAAACCCCCATCCTAGGACCTTCCTCACCAGCAAAATTGTATCACAAACAAGTATCGCTTTAGGGAACGGAAGAAAAGAGCGGTGGGCTCCAAGGAAGGGAGGTCCCTTCTTAATAGTAAAGATCACAATAATGCGCTTTCTCATTAGGGGATTTCTAGACAGTCCTCCCAAATGAGAGGAGTTTCCTGGATTCTCATAAAACATTTTTATCTGGATAAGCTAGTTTATAATAAAAAAGAACATGTGGGAGGCTGGTGCTGTACAGTGAGAACAGCCTCTGAGAAGCTTGCCAGGCAGCCAAACCACTAACAAGTACATTTTGCTACCTTTTCAGTTTTATTTGTTCTTCTCCAGCTGTAATTATAAAAGAAGCAGCATTAGAGGAAAGAAAGTACTTCAAGCACTAAGCAAAAGTATGAGGGGGAAAGATAGTAATATATATGTTAGAGGATTTATGGAGAGTCTTTAATTCCAAGAGGAGATTAAAATTCCACAAATTCTAGGTCAAACTTTACTTGCCATAACTCATTCCCTAACCAAAATTGGCTAGAAGAATGATAGTAGGATATAGCAATAGGATTTCTTTCTAAACTGTACAAGGGCTAATGATCTCCTGGGACTTGAAAATCAGGATTTACTTTTATAGAATCAAAAAGAAGCTCCCATTCTGGGTATATTTTTTGCTCTAGAAATAAAAATTAATATGCATAAATTACATGCCAAAGATAAGAATGCGTACTAAAGAGTATATAGTATAGGAGTAAGCAGAATAGTTTAATGGCCCTATTATTTGTTTGCACAGATTGTAGAGAAAGCTCTCAGATCTAATTGCATTTTTAGTACACAACAGGAATTTTAGAATTAGGCAATAAATTTACAGGAAATTTTCTTTGCTCTGGTCCTCTTCTGCCCCCTAGTGGCAGCATATTTTATGTAATTTTCCCCCAGCTTTATTGACGTATTGACAAATAAAAATTGCATATATATATGAGGTGTGCAATGTGATGATTTGATATGTGTATACATTGTGAAATTATTACCACAATAAAGTTAACATATCTAACACCTCATATAGTTTTCTGTTTTTTTCTTGGTATGGTGTGAGCACTTAAGATTACAATTTTAGCAAATTTTAAGTATACAATAGTTTTAACTATAGTCACTAAGATGTATCTTAGATCCCCAGAATTTATTTACCTTATAATTGAAAGTTTGCATCTTTTGACTGACTTCACTCTGTTTTTCCCATCCCCAACCCCTGGAAATCCCCATTCTACTCTCTGGTTCTATGAGTTTGACTTTTTTTGTCATTAGGAATATTTGGTTGTTATATGTCCACCCAGAGCAAATCCATTGTATTTTATGCCTATTATAAACCTTAAAGTCAACTTAACAAATACATTTGACTGTGTGATCATTTTAGAAATTAATATTGTTTATTAACTTACAACAGCTTTATCCAAAATATTTTCCCTGTAAAAATCCTAGAAAGAAATTCTGAGAAAAGGACATTAATGTGCTGGTCTAAAGGTTTGGAAAGCACAGATTATCATATCCTTCTCTTAAAATTCAAAATGTACATTACCATATTAAAGATAAATCCTCCAGCAGTGACACTTTTGATGATTTCCTAAACTTTGCCATTAAACACTTTTTCCATATTAGACCTATTGGCATTCTGTGAAATACACCTTGGGTATTGTTAGCATGTAGGCATTGTCCCAAGCTCATTTTTTTCTCCTGAGAAAGGCTTAGAATTTTCTTCTTTGTTATTCTTCTTCCTTTGTCACACTTATTATTATCCATTATATCGACTTCAGTTATTTCATTTGAATACTTTATATCAGGTTGGCAAAGTGATGTACATTCTGTACCTGAGACTCCAGTGGACTCTCAAAATCAAATCTTGAAACACTACTCAACAATAAAAGGGGATGTACATTGACACACACAACAACTTGAATGATCTTAAGGCATTATGCTGAAAGGGAAAAAAACCTCAAAAGATCACACATACTGCACGATTCCATTTATATAACATTCTCAAGATGACAAGTAGAGAGATGGAGAATGGATAAGTGGTTGACAGGGACTGAGGAACGAAAGGAAGGCTGTGACTATAAGGCAGCACAAGGAAGTTCCTTTGCGATGATGAAACAGATCTGTATTTTGGTTGTAATTGTGGCTATTTGACTCTGTGGGTCTCACTCCATTCAGGCTGCTCTAACAAAATACCACAGATTGGGTAGTTTATTAACAATACACATTTATTTTTCACAGTTCTGGAAGCTGGGAGGTCCAAGAACAAGGTCTTGACCAAGAGCAGAGAAGTCTGGTAAGGACCTACTTGCTGGTTCATTGATGGCATTTTTCTCTTTAACCTCACATGATGGAATAGAGTAAAGGAGCCAACCTGAGCCTTTTTGATAATGGCACTAATCCTATCCATAAGGGCTCTGCCCTCATGATCTAATCACCTCCTAAAGGCCCCACTTCCTAATACCATCACCTTAGATGTTAGGTTTCAACATAGGAATTTTGGGGAAACACATTCAGACAACAGCACTATACAGTGAGAAATGTCCTGGAATTATACACAAAGACGTATGAGAAAATGAATGCACATAAAATGATCATGAAAACGAAGTAAGATTATAATCTAGTTAATTGTATTGTGCTAATCAACATCCTTGCTTTGATAGTGCACTAAAGTATTTAAGATGTCACCATTGGGGAAGCTGAGTGAAAGGCATATAGGACCTCTGTGTACTATTTTACAACTTCTTGTGAGTTTATAATTATTTCAAAATAAAAAGTTTTTAAAATCAAATCCTATGGTCCACACTAATGATTTTCTATATGAATTCCTTTGGATTTTTCCAAATCTCTCTAGATTGAAAAAAAAAGTAAGAATAAAGCAATGTATAGGAATAATTAGGTAATATATTGTTGTTATTCTTTGTATTGGCAAGTTAATTGGGATCATAACTACATGTTGTTCCTCTTTACTGGGAATGAAATAAGGTTAAATGACCCAAAATGAAATCCTTGCTAAACACATACACACACACAATATTTTTTCTCCAATCTTTCTTCGTCTCAATCAATGCCTTTCCCCTATCACCTAGTTGCAAAGACCAGATTTTTTGATTCCTCTTTTACTCACTTTCTGCATCTAATCTATTAATATCTCCATAATACCTCAAGTCTGCGTTTTAAATATGTACGAAGAGAAATGAAAATTCAAAGGAGACTGAGACAATATATCTGACAGATGGGAGAAAAATCAAGAGAGTGTATAGACATGGGAGGCAAAGGACAAAGAAGATTCAGGAGGGAGAGTGGTCAACAGTGTGAAATGCTACTAAGATGACAAGAAGGAAGAAAACTGTCCTTTACATGCAGAGGGAAAAAAAGAGCTAATCACTTTAGTTAGTCTAGGCTTCAGCGTTTTGAAGAATAGATGAGAAATGAGGAAGTATAAATAATAAATATAAAAAATTATATCAAAAAGTTTGGTTATGAAGGCAGAAGAGATAATCATAGCTGAAAGGACCACTGAGTTTTTAATATGTGAAAGCCTCAAGATTTTAAAATTTATCCTAGTAAGGAGTCATATTACTATTCTTTCATGATATTTATTTTATAAATAATTTAATATTCCAAAAGCATATTCGGTAATTCGCAACTATAAGATTTATTACTAAGGTTAGTTAAAACTAAGAATTGAAACCTTCTTACTGCTGCAGACTTGGACAAGGGCGGCAAGTAATTAGATATACTTAAAACACATGACTTAAATATAGTGTTTGGGAATCGGGTAAAATTCTTCAAATCACTACAAATGAAATTTAATAAGCCATATAATGGTTATGCTTGGAACTATTCCATATTTCTGTATCTCCTGTATTTTCTTTCTTTCTATGCTTTTTTCCCTTTAATTCCTCTATCTCTAGTCCTGTTTTTCTTTTTTTTTTTTTCATTTATTCATGTGGAGAAGTTATTAATTGCAGTTACTTTGAATTCTATTATTCAGTTAAACATTTCTAAATATCTACAGTGTTAAAAGTAGTGTTAAGTGCTCTGAGAAAGCATAAGCGTGATATTATATTGTTCCTTGTAATTAATTCTTGCAATATTGTCTTTTATAAGAAAAAAGTATATTTGGTCAGTCAGATGGCCAAAATATATTTCTCATATCTATTTGGACTTCATCCATGGTTTCTGGCTCAGACATCCCAAAACCCTTCGAATTTCCTAAGCCATAAGAGTAATAAAGTTGTCTTTTGTTATGTTAATGAAGTGACTTTTGGATAGCACCTAAGGATTGGAGCTGATTGCCAGCGAAGCCAACCACATGATTAGAGGGTTAGAACTTTTAGTCCCACTTCCAACCTCCAGGGAGAGAAGAGGGGCTGGAGACTGAGTTCAATCCCCAGTGACCAATGATTTCATCAATCATGCTTTTGTGATGCAGCCTCCATAAAATCCCAAAAGCCCAGGATTCAGAGAGCTTCTAGGTTCGTAAACACATGAAGATGCAGCGAAAGTAGCTCACCTGAACAGGGCAGGGAAGCTCCATACAATTCCCCCATATTGTGACTGGCATCTGAAGGGGTTAGGGGTGTGGAGCGCAATCTTGTAGGACTGAACCCTTAACTTGTGTGAATCTCTGAGTAGACAGTGTTAGAATTAAATTGAATTATAGGACACCCAGCTGGTGTCCAAGAATTTCTTGGTGGTGAAGAACCCCCTTCACACATTGGAACTGGTGACCAGAATATTTAGTATCTAAATAAATTAACTGATGTTCTGGAGGGAAATAGAGGGAGAAAAAAAAGTACTCCCTTTATTCCAAAAAAAAAAAAAGTAATTTTTTGGAATCTACCATGTTGAGTATCTAGTACATGCTAAACTCTATATTGATACTAAAAATTAAAAACTGAAGCATTAACTCTCTTTCAGGAATATGCTTCTTATTGCTTCTGATAAGTGAAGTAGAAAAAAGATTAAGGGAAGAGGGCAATATTAGAAGTGAGCACAGAACTCAGAAGCTAATGAGAAAAATGACATAAACCTAGTTTGAATTTCCCAAAGACAGAGAAGATATCCTTTCCAGTGTGCTTCTTTAAAATAAAAGAAAAATAAAAACTTCCAAACCATGAGCTTTTACGTGCCAGTTTACATCTTCATGCCTCAGTAACTTCTCTCGTTCTTTAATATCTGTTAACCAGCTCCTACTAAACAACTCTAGGGACCACGTAGTCACCACCTTCTGAAATAGGGGTGTTTTATTCAACTCCTCCTAATAGTGTGCCAAAATCTACCCACTTGTAATGATTCTGCTATGTGAGCTTGCAGGTGCCATCCTTTCAGGTATTTGAAAAAAGCATTAGAGTCCACATTGTTTCATTCACCAGCTGAGCATCCCCACATCCCTTCATCTTTCATCCTAACATCAATATGCTCAGATATTCTTAGGTGACTAAGAATCTTTGTGGAATTGCCTGAGGAAAATTTTCCTCTAGAGCGTAAACCAGTCCTATAGGAATATCCACTGCATTTGGCTCTTTGGAGATGTGCACATAAGGGCTGGTTTTTCCTAGAAATTTTTTCAGATTTTACAGATCTCAAAATTAACATGGGAAATCATGCCTCTGAAGACAAGTCCCATGACAGTCAGCCTCCCATCGACACTAAGATAGCCAAAATAAGTATCCTTTGATACTTCTAAATGAATCTTTTGCACACAGAATTATAAACACCTGGCTATAAAATTAGGCAAAACTGGTCTCTCAAAGCTTCAAAAAGAGGATTTAGATAAATAGATCAACCTATGTTGTTGTTTAGGTGTCAACCCAATTCTTTGAGGTATTAAAAATGGCTGTCATTTTAAAAGAGGACAGTCGTTAGGAACTTGACTTGTCAAGGACAGATATAAGTTGTAAATCCCTGCAGGGCAAGATTTGAATCCAATTGTTCTTTTATAAATTAGTGAGTTTTTCTCAGCGCTAAAAAGTCTGTCTGTCTATATGTGTATTTTATATGCATATGTTGTAAATGTGAGATATTTTTCTACCTCTGGATGGTGTTGTTAAAATTAATTTAAAGGCAAATGCTTGTAAGAATTGGGTATTCTAAAATTCTCATGAATATAGAAACTAAATCGAATACTTTTCAAGTTCACGTGATCTAAGATTAATCTTTAGTATATAAAAGCTACTTAAGTTTGTTAGTTTAAGTAAAATATATACCTTTATTTTACCTGGGTTTTACAAAAATAAGTCTTTGTTAATAATTGATTATGTCTATGAAAAAAATGTTTCTATGAGTTATAAAATTTCCAATCTAAAAAATGCTAATTACTTCTCAGTTGTTATTAAACACTGAGGTTGTAAGGATTAAAATCTCAATATATGTAGGAAAACTTCTAGGGTAAACAATGGCTGTGAATTAAACAAATGGTCGGGGTGATGGGAAACCCAAGACAACTGCTTGGTTCTTTCCTGCTTCTTCGTTCTCCGTTTTTTGGTTTTTGCTTTCCTTCATGCATCACAGTGCATTTGAGCTGGACTTAGATGAAGGAACTTATGAGCTGACATTATTAAAAGACATCTTACACTATTGCTGACATTTGTTAAAGTCACCTCAAGAAAATGCTAAGTTGGTAACCACTTTCTTTCACTGACAGCTCCGAGCGACAAAGACTTTAAAGATCATTTGCCTTTAAAGAGACTGCCGCCTGGAGATTTTGTTTATTGTAAAAGAACATAAAATAAAAGACTCTCCAATCTCATTGGAAAGGACCTTATCAAGACTCTCTAACTGTGAATGGACATCTACCCTTGTCTATGGACATTAAAGACTCCTCAAGGACAAGAAGCCACGGACACCAGAATTAGATAGCTATCTCAAGACATCGACAAGGCCTGAATATCTATAGATTGATATTGAACTCAGAATTCATTTTGTTTGTCCTTACCTGTCTGTTAATGATATTAATCACAATAATAGTTATACTTGTTTTGGGGGGTTTTCTATATAGTCTAATTGTTTATAATTATGGAACATGTAAAAGATAACTGTTAATATTCTTTTTATGGCTTATGTAAATATATTAGATGCCAAATACAGAAAAATGAGTCAGAAGGCAAAACTCAGATCATGATAGTCTGCAGGATAGAAATGATCCAGAGTGTTTTTTCACAATGAAGGCCATAAGACCTGACTGTCTTCCATTTACCTCCCCTCCCTATTTGGGGAAAATTTGGCCTCAACTCAGATCCCATGGTTACAGTATTGCTCCATCCCCAGTGGTCAGTAAGACAGCATCAGTACTAAGACTTCCTAGGAATGAGACTTCCTGGCGCTACGACACCACACTATCTGACCAAAAGGTTGGTCATCAACACATCCTTCGGATTGATTTATGACCGAAAGAGGCAACTATGGATGAAAAAAAGGGTTCTATAGAAAGTAACCTCACAGGGTATTCTGATCAGAAATCCCTAACTTGGGCAGGTCATGGTGGTTAGTCACGCCCCAGGTGTGTAACTTTTTAGTAAAAGGTTTGTCTTTGCCTTTAACAAGCCCTGTGCATTGTTTCTGTATATCTAGGGCAAAACGCCTTTGCCATAACCACCCTTAAGAGAGCATACATTCTTGTTAACTATCCTGTAATCCATTCGATCCCTGGCTTGCTTTCTCCCATGTCCACATAATCTTCCTTACATTCTCTCCTTAATTTCAAATGCATAAAAGCAGCTGCAAAACTGTTACTCCGAAGCATTTGAGATCTTGTGCCCCAGCATATGTCATCGGTTTGGCTCAAACTCATAAAATTCAAAATAAATAAATAAATAAGGTTAGGTAAAGGAGATGTGCTATAGATATGACTTAAGCTAAAATAAAAGAAACACTGATAATAAATAGATGGGAATTTAATTTTTATTGATAAGCTATGATTCCTATTGAATACATAATAAAGTATAATTAACAATAACAACATTCTAACATTTAAAATTTAAACTTTCAGAATTACCTTGATCAATATATAAAGCTTTATTTTCTGGGAAAATAATGTTTCATTTCAATAATATTTGTCTCATAGGCAAATAGCTTCTCAAAATAGGGGATTTATGAATAAAATTTTATAAAGCTTCTTGTGTATAAAAGAAATGGACTCTACCACATCAACTGCATCTTATTAAAAATCCAAAACATATAGTCTTGAAAGACCAGAATAGAACTGTATTTTATTGAAGCTATCAAAGATAAAATCTTAAAGATCTACAAATGGAACATGGAACTGCCCTCTACCACTGATTATAGCAGAAGAGTAGTAAATTGTGGCCTCGTGACGATGAGATAGAATTATTCTTAAATAAGTAGCTACACATAAATCAATATCATCCTATTATAAAGACACACACATACCAATACGTAAGCCTCCTTTGAAGTAAGAAACTCAAAAATCACTTAGAATATCTATTTTCCTGTGTTACGATAACTAAAAGGAAAATGACATTGTACGGAATGTTGCAATGTGGCACTGCCTTTTGATGAGGTACATACAAACACAACTCATCGGCTAGAAATAATTTTGAAAAAAGCCTACTCCTACTGATATACACTTAATCAAAAATGTATATTTAATGCTTACTTTCCCAAAATAGGATAACAGTCCTCTATTCAAAGTAGTGATAAAATTGCACCTCAAATGACTCCCAGTATAACTTAAGATATTTACGAGCAACATGAATATCATTTGGATAGATGATAGGAAATTTTTAAATTCTTAAAAGTGCTACGCTTTCCTGGAATTTGAAAACAAAGAAAAAATAAGGACTATACTCTTCTGTTTAACAGATGCCTCTACCGAGAGAATAAAAGGTTCTGAGGCTTATCCAAGAACGAGTCCGCTTACTAAAAGTGTATCAGATTTACAATGTGTAAGAAAATGATGCACTAAAGAATATAAATGGTATCTGGACCTATGGTAGCCACTTGGCAAACTCAATATATGTACTACTCTTATGTTAAGAAACCTTGTCAAAGAGGTATTTACAATATATTTTTATAGAAATCAGTATTAAACTTCAATAAAGCAAATTATAAAAACTAAGCCTGTTATAAATAACTCCAGGTTATATGCCAACAGGTTAATAAAATGGCTTCTTTTAAAAATGATGAAAACTCAGCTCCAATTTTTATCAATATAGGAGCCAGAACTGTTGACTAATTGAATTATATCAAAATATAAATGGCAATTATATTGCCAGAATATTTATAACTTCATTTAACATGAACAGAAATTAGGGCTAAATATAACTTTTAAAGAAATAACTCTACCCAAGCCCAAAAGAATTGGAGCAGGGAGAATTATGCCATCTACAGGTCTGAAAATTCCTGCATGTAGGATATGGAATTGCATATATAAGTAACAAACTATTAGGTAATAGATATATATCTGGATTTTACATTAGCACAGTGCTCCTCAGACTATAATATAATCAAAATACTAAACCAAAGATTATTATTAGAACATTTTGAAAAACATAAAGTATGATAGGACAATACAATAGAAGGAAACCTTTCATTGACCCGGAATATTTTAATGGGCTTTAATTTCTTTTTTAGAATTATAACTGAAGTTAGTAAGATGGTGAAACCAAATATGAAAGTATTGTTCTGTCCTTGAATTGTTTGGCTACTAGTTATTCCCGACATTCAGTCTCTGGAACCATTGTCCAGTCAAAACTGGATGCTGATGCTTTAATAAGGTCCCCAGTCAGTGGAAAAGGAGGGGAGACTTTAGTTTCTATCAATTAATGAAACTGATGGCATTCTAAATGGAAGAGTTTCAGCATAAGCAAACTTAAAGGTAAAATGAATTTTTAATAGTATTACTTATAAGAGATGAAGAAAAATTATACTATTAATTATTACTCCATGTCCTCCTTTTTTACTTATGCCTGTGGCTTTTTAATCACTTCTCACTCAAACCCACTATCTGTAGCAGAGCAAGTTCTCTATGAGAGAGATGAAGGAGGAAGAGGACAGGGCCTCACCCATCCATGGCCCCACGTGCCACAACGCAGAGCTAACTGACCTTTCCTCGCCCACTACCTAGCTCTTCATTTCTAATACTTTCATAATAAAGAAATGAGTTCCAAGATGACTTTTTACCCTGAAAATATGAAGCATTTCACATTCGTATTAGAGTCCCAGTTCTTAAATGAGGACCTATGGTCTAAAAAAGATACAAGCTGTCTTCCAAAGGCCTTTCCATTCTAGTCTTTCCTAATATACTACACTAGAAGTTCAGCATAAATTATTTACTGAAGAATATAAGGTACTGATGGTCAGCATAAAGTCCCCGGGTAGGGCAGGGCAGGGCGGTATCTTTGCCAACACCAGCTTCATTGGAAGATACTTTCATCTCTCAAGAAGTCCTGGAGTATAAAGGCTGAAAACACCAGATGGGAAGTCCCAAACATAACAAGTACGTATTTTAGATCAGAGTGGTTCAAAGGTATAATAGAATTAAAAACTTTTCCCCACTTAAAAACAATACAGGAAAATTATTTGTTTGATGTTTAACTGTTCTCTCTCCATAGAACACTCTGTGAGAATCTTTGGTCCACATAGAGGTTTCAAGCTTTAAAATACTGAATGCTGGTAATTTCTACCTTGGTATCCAAAATATCCATAAGCAGTACACGAATATCCACTCCACTACAATTTCTTAAAATTCACTAAAAATAAAATTCTTTTTAAAACTCACTTTAAAGCTGTATTTGCATACTTCATTTTTGACAGATTTATTTTAAAACAGTTGAATATATTGTAATGCAAACTCTTTGGAGCCCACGGCAATTATTTTTCCCATGTCCACTTGAGAGATACGCCATGGAGTTAGAAGCAAAATTAAACCATTTCTTAGATTTACTAAAAAAAAAAATTTAATTTTTTTGCTATATCAAATATATTTCAATATATTTAGAAAGGAAAGTAGAAAGGAAGAAGGAAAGGGAAGTAAGAAAAGGGGAGAAGAGAAAAATGGAAAAGCAAGAAAAAGAGAAAAGGAATTTTTCTTCAAAATTTTCACCGAGATAAATTAATATTTTCCTTTAGAATACAGGTAACCAATGATCCAGGTGCTCAAAATTCAGGAAACTGCTTAGAGATTCACAGAAAGCATTAGATGTCACCAGATGGCAGGCAGGCTGATGCTCAGACACCGGAGCCTAGAAGAACTTCCTCAAGATCCCGGGCAATGCTCTGTAATACTTTAGGTCAGTGGTCACGTCAAGACTCTCAGGCCCTCATCAAACCTCAGCCTTTTTCCCAAACCACAGAGAGGTCAGGCTGCTGTATCTTATATAAGATTTTGTTGTAGCCCTGGCTTATTGTCTCCCCACTTCTAACAAAACTTGTGCCTTCTGGTCTAGGATCTTCTAGTCTAAGTCACATAAGACACATATTGCAACGCTCTCCACCTCTGCCCCCTAAAAAAGAGCCAGTGTGTGGGGCTGAGGAAGTGAGAGGGAGAGCTGCACACCCAAGACCCCTTCAGGCAGTTTTCTGTACACTCCTCAATCTCTGACCCAGCCAGCAAAGCACAATCCCTCTCTTATTCTTCCCTCCTGAAGAATAGCTATTCTTTTTAATCTCAAATAAATGCTGTTGCCCCTCATTTGAGCCTTTTATTTTTAGGTTATCAAAACTAAAGGAAACACTGATGTATAATAATGCTTAAGAATCTAGGCTCATATGTTCTATAAAATGAAAAAAATAACCAATCTAAAATAACACATTTATTCTGGAGAAAACGCTTCCTACAAAAATCTTAAAAATATTTTAAAGGGGGAAACATAAAGATATACAACTGCAATAATTCTGAATTTTGTTCCACACGGAATTTAGGTAAAGAAATCTATACAACTATACATACTAGGACCTATTGTACACCATTCCCCCAACCCCACACCCCCATAAAAAGAAAAAAAAATTGTTTTTCAAAATAATCAGAAGCAATATTTGATTACGAAAACAAGATAATCACATGTGACTTCTGGAAATATGTTACTTGGAGTCTTTAAAAAATAAATCATGGCCAATGTTGTACAGAGAACAGAAGCATGAAACAGAAAATGAAAATGACTGAGGAGTGAGGAAGAGAGATCGAAGCTCCATTATTGCAATGACCGCAACCATGGACGTCTCCACAGAGGTCACAAGAGGACAGCTTTGCTTTGGAGTTGTAACTTCTCACCGCTTGTCTCCCTGTTAAAAAAAAGCAGACATCAGTTACACATCTCCCTTGTTTAGAAACGTTTACTTTGCCAAAACTTAAAAGCATTTCAATAGACTTTTCTGAGTTTTCCAATCTTCATATAATTTTATTTTTCTTTACAAGAAACAACTGAAATGCTCCAGAGGGGCCCAAACGGCTCACCAAATCCAAGAGAGAAACAATGCTTTTAGTCCAATCTATCTACCACCAGTCATTGGCCAGCATTAAAAGAAAGAAAACAGACTGTATGCTGCAATGGCAAGCACAACTTGACTCTCTTATGCAGCAAGAAAGCTTTTAAATCAAGGATTGTTTCAACTCCTCGACAGTTTATTTCAGGGCGACATTTTTCTACACATTCAAGTAAGTTCTGATCATTAGAACTACTGAAAAGAGATCCTTACATTACATGTAAACTGTAATTGGAGAATAAATTAATTTTAAAAAATAAAAGAGATATTTACCATAGGCTTTATCGAAAAATACAAAAACATAAAGAAAACTGTCTGTGTAATGCCTTGTTTCAATGCTTTAAGACATTGAGCACATAGTCTCTAAAAACTATTCAACTTTGGTAAATTTTATAGTACAAGTTAATCCGAAAAAACTATTCAAAGCATTTATAACACTATAATAAACTCACTATAAAACAAATTATTTTAATTTTTACAAGTTAAAAAATATTCTATATTTAAATTTCTTCTTGATTTTTTCATCAATTTTTTTAATGTTATAAATATGTTTTCTAACTCCAGGATTTTTAAAAATGGGTTGTAGGTTTTGATTAACTTGATTGTTCCCAAATGTTCATTTTAAAATATGCCCTTCATAAATAAGTTGTTTTCTACACACACAAAAAAAATTAATTAGACTGAATCTTTTTTTCTTAAACGTTTAAGATGTTCTCCATTTACCTAAGAAAAATCAGCTGGAGAATTCTGTGACTAGATTAAATAACAAAGTTGGATAACTAAGCACTGTCCTTGAGTCTCAACAGCACATTCCATCCTTCCACCAGAAAACAAGTATGATGTCAGTATTTCCCCAAAATGTCCCACAAGAACCTAGGCGAATGCTCGTCCCCAGTTCCAACAGGAGACAAAAGAACAGAAGAACTGGCTTGTTGATTTAGACAGAGAGAGAACTGGTGCTACACCCTAGTCTTCCATGAATACTCTAACAAAAATTACTAACAATGTCAACAATTTTAAAGTGTAAGTGTCTACAACTACCTAACACATAAAAATGTTCATGATTCTCGAGCATTCTGATGATTCTGAGCCACTGGGGGTGTTACTCAGGATAATTCTCATGCCCAGAAATCACAGCCCAGAGATCACTAAACGTAGATGCATCCTAATTAATTTAGGTGATCTCTAAACCAGATCTCTACTTTCACATCCTAAGTTTCTGACATTTTATAAGGTAAGATGCATCAGTAAAATCAAAGAAGCTCAAGTTATTTTCCAAACAAACTATATTTTTCTTGACATACTAAAAAAAAAATTATAATGTATCAATTTTAACAACAGACTCCTTCCATGAAGAAACACTAAACCCAGCTGAGGCTTTTCCACTACGAATGCTGTTCATGCTCTCTCCTGAAGAACTCTCATTTTAAGACAAAAACGAGATAGAATAGGTGCTTGGAATAGGAGCAAAACCTTAGAAACTAAATATAACTGGACTCACTACAACAATTTTCTTTGTAAACTTTGTAATTGTGAGTTAAAAACCTAAAACATTATGAGCAAAAGCATCATTTTTTAATACTATATGATAAATGCTATCATGAGACCTTTGTAAATTATCAGTTGTCTTCATTTAAATGGAAAGCTCACCTCCTGCTCCCTCACCTCCTACACTTCCTCCAACAACACCCCCACAACACAAAACCTATCCAGTAGGTGGCTACTTTAAATGAATGAATGAATGAATGAATGAATGAATGAATGAGTAAGTGAGTGAATGCCTGGCTTAACTCCTAAAATAATAAGAACACTTACTTGGTTCATAGTAATCCACTATTGACACAGAAGCATCTTGTGCATTTGAAACTTTGAAGTTTCTCACAGCAGGAATATTAACACAAAATTGGGTTCCATTTACCTTGAAAAATACAAAAGATTTTTAAGGGGTGGCAGACTATGTGTTCATTATAAAGTAAAAGACATTTCTTTTTCTTATCGTGTTAGGAAACAGATATAGAAACTAAGTTTCAGGGAGCACCTCTATGTGCCTAGTACTGTGGTAAGCACTTTATATAAATTATCTCAACTCATAAAACTATCCTTACAGGATAGGTATTGTTCTTATTTCCATTTTACTGAAAAGGATAGACACTGAATGGTTAAGCAAGCAGCAAGCCTAAGGATACATGCTCCAGAGAATTGCCCTCAGTTCACAAGAGCCGCCTCTCCCAGTAAGTGAGGTAACCCCAGGGTGGGGGGTGCACCCTAAAACCAACAACTGACTAATATGACCTCCTTGCCTCTAAAAGGGGCAGCTTATGCCAATTTGGCAAACAATACTGGTTAAGGTATCTGAAATTGATAAATTTCTTCAAACATTTCATTATGTATCAATTAACAGTAAATGAAAAATCGAATCTGTCAAAACATAACGGACACTCAAATTTAGGTAACCATTAACAAGAACATAGCAGGTACAGGACAAACTCCAAAACCAATTCCATTATTAAATAAAAACCATAAATTTGTTTTTCAAGTTCCAAATCAGGCCTGTGGCTTTCAAGCAGTATTTAATATATGAAAATTCCCAAACAGCAAAATGAACCAGAAACTCTGAATTAGTTTTAACCAGAGTGATTTTTGACATCTCAAAACAATGAGAACATTCAGGAACTAGCTTTTTAAAAGTATATATATATTGCTAAAGCAATATATTTCTGATTCATACTTGGCAAAAGTAGAATAAGAAACATATATATTCCCCCTATGTAACATGAAATCCTAAGAACACTTAGAACTCAATTTCAATTCAACCTATGAATTTCATATAGATGTCAGAAGAATAAACTTACATACTAGCAGTTTTGAGACATAACAGGTAGAGTCTTGAATTCTTCACTTACATTATTCTTATATAATTATGTACTTTATTCTTGGATCAGTAATTTTCATACAGCAATGGGAAGTATGTATAAAAATTATATAATAATTATGTGTAAAGCCCAAACCTCTGAGAATATTCCTCTAGGAGTTAAGCACCTAACTTCAATAAAAATATATTAACCCTTTTGGGATTTATTAAAACCTTCATGAAAACATTTTAAAACATGTACTTAAAGCTTTCATCACCAGCATTTAAACAAATATGTTTAGCAATTCCCTGAGGTGGAAGGGTTCTCAAATTGAGAGATCTGGACTGAATTTTTGAAATTATAATATGGCGGTTTCTATATATTTTAAATCTGACATGAAATAAATGATTTAGTTCTCAAGACTTTAACTGGGCTCATCATTAATAGTAATCCTCTTTAAACTAATTTTATAATGATGTCTTTTTCATGGGAACAGATATATGGGTGCCGTGTTAAAGTCATTCAGGGACACAAAAAGCTGAAATAACAACCTAAAGAAAATTTGCATAAGACTCTGAACACAACAAATGGTAGCTATGTCAATGGTTACCTATACAAAAACTTAGGTTTTACTACTTACGGAATCTAAATATAGGTTGAGTTTTCCGTGATCTTGTTCCACTTTTTTCACTGTCTCACTCAGAGGAATTGCTTCTAAAGGCACAGTAAAACCACTGAGCAGGTTAACTTCCATAAGGGCCATGCCACTTCTAGCTGGACCCAAGAACCTGGAGAAAAAAGGAAAAGATGGAAGAAACCCTTTAGGAAAAACCTAAAGCTACTGGCAAACTACCTTCATATAAAAATTAAAACTGCCAAGTGTTATTCCAAATAGTTACTGTTTTGTTGAAATAAAAAAATCACTATAGAAAATTATAAAACAGGTAATTCTTTCCTTCCAGGTGTGAAATTCTTATAACATTCAACCACATAAAGAATAATGATACAATCATGTGTTCATCTGACAAACTGTCTGAAATACCTGATTTGTAACAGGCTTGTGCCTGTAGGTTGTTAACAAGTACAACCTAGATGCCCTTTCATCAGGCAACCCCGTTTTCTAGTGGTGATTCCAAACTGAACTGCATTTTTCATTTTCTCCAAAGTTGACAACACTAAACTTTCCAGCTGAAAGCCAGGAACTGTAAAAGAGGCGTCACTTTATTGCTTAGCAGTAGACTGTGGCCAAGTCTTTAGCAAGCCTTCATCTGATTTTAGAAAAAGAAGACCAATAGGGAGAGAGTCTTTCCCTTTGTTCTCTCACATACTAGTGCACATTTTGTGTTTTCTTTGGATTACAAGCCTCGGAAAGTTTTGTCACACTGCATCGTTTTCTCACCCTGTTGCACACAATGTGAGCATCAACAGACCCCGGCACCAACAACATTTTGTCTCCTGTAAAATAAATATTTTTCTGAAATGCAAAGCTGGCAAGAGCTTTTTGTTTGGACCAGAAAGAGCCCCACTTGGTTAGGAAAGAAGTCTGTCAAATAGAATTTTTAAGTTAGCTCCTGTTGTCCTTTCAGATGGCAAACACAAGCAGGGCTGGTAGAAAAATCTTGCTTTTTAGAGCAGCGCACCAGTGACTGACTGAAAAGCCACACAGCACAACTGCGGACTGCAGCTGGCTCAGCAATCCCAACTGTAAAGTCTCTTGACTCAAGAACTTGCTAGAATTGTTGCTCTTAATAGTTATGTGTGCATTGCAATGACCTAGAAAGCTGAGGAAGGCAGCTTCATGAACTCTGCATCTGGGAAGTTAATAGGGTTGAGATGGAAGTGGAAACTCTTTGCCTTATGACTTAATGAGATCCTCAGATGCTTTGGATACAGCCCAGATTTACAAATTACCTACTAAGTACCCTCGGAAGCTATAAGTGCTTTATTACCCAAGGTGAGGACCTTTTAAACTGTAATATTTTCACTGTGTCTAAAAAAAAAAAAAAAAAACTATTCCTTTCACTGAACTTGCATGTTCTCAAGAAGTTTTGAGTTGAAAAATGTAACACGATTAAATATGAACCTGGAATAATTATTTAACAGAAAAATGACTAACAACAAGAAGTAACCAATTTTAGAGTATTAAACATGATAGGCTAATTTCAAGTTTCCATCAATTAGACGTGAGTTTTATTATATTTTTCTATTCAAATCTGTTACAAATACCAAAAAAAAACTTGTAAATAATTTTGGACACATAGAGAAATGCTTAAATATAATTAGCAGTATTTCTAGTTTGTACTCAAAATTGTAATGCATAACTAAAATCTTTGTTAAATGTAACTCCTTATATATTGATATAGTTAGACAACTATATGTATAAATAATTAAATCTTCAAATCACCTTTTTAAAAAAAGGAGAAAGAGAAGGAGGGGGAACTTAAACAGATACCAACCTTGTGCACACATTCAAATTCAAGTGATTAATATCATCTTCATTTTCTTTTACATCAACATCTAAATCAAAGGCTTCTTGATTTTGGATAGCTCTTCGTCTTCTAGAAGACCCTGAATCTTTCACATTATAAATAACATTAAGCTGTAATAAATAACAAAGTAGCATAAATAATAAATTAGCAATATATTATATTATTATTAACAACAAATTGACAGCATTATGTATTCTAAATGTTAGGTAATGACTCTTTTTGGGATAAACTCAACTAGATTTACAATCTTCAACCTAGAAAAAAATTAGTTTTACTCACTAACAAAGCATCACTATTAAAAAACACTCTTATGAAAGTTTTTATAAGCAATGATTTAAAAAATTGAGAAAAGTGTTAGGTAGCATTCCAAAACAAGTGTCATAGACTATAATGGATGATATTCATGGGTATTGTTTTTTTCAAAGAATGCAAAACATTCCCTATAGGGAAAAAGTGAAACTATTGCCAACTTTCTTGAGAGTATCCACTAATTTCTAAACTCTACTGCCCAACTGAAGTCATTTTTCACAAACTGGAACCTTAGAAACTCTAAGATAAATCAAAACTAAAACATCCAGAAGCCTTGGTTGAATACAAACCTGTTCAACTGCTGAGGATTCTTTGTAATCATACAATGTTTTTCAAAGATAATAAAATAAATGATGGTTTTCAAGTCAACTGGTTCTTTTTTAGCACGTACAGACTCTGTGCCCACCACTAATATGAAAGGTGCCATGGGGACACTGGCAGAGTGTGAAGACCAGTGTTTTTCTCAAAGGGATTCTAAGATCAGAAGTTTGAGAATGTACTCACAATCTTCTAGGCCTGCCTCATGCCAAGTCGAACTAGAACCTAAATTTTTTACCTTGATGCCAAGGTTTATAAGCCTTCCTATTGCTATGTAATCTCTCTCTCTCTCTCTGTTTCTTTCTCTCTCTCTCTCTCTCTCTCTCTCTCTCTCTCTCTCTCTCTCTCTCTCACACACACACACACACACACACACACACACACACACACAGAGGGTGGAGGAGGACACTAAACCTTTACTACCCACCATGGATTTATATACTTTAAAAAAGTCTTCTCTCTAAGCCTTCATCTTTCAAACCTAAGAGTTCCAACTTTTCATTCTGTCATACCTGAGGTGCATAATCCTTAATCCCCTTGATCATTCTGGTTATCTCATTTTGGATATTCTCCAACTGTTTCTTAAACTACAGTTAACATTATAGAGTATTCTTGGAGCGGTTGAAGAATGGTTTCATAAAACTGGAGAGATGGTCTCTATTATTTTCATCATCCCTTTTCCAATGGCATACAATTGTCCTTTAAGAACCACTGTCTTCAGGAAACAAACAAGGGCTACTAGATTTGTCCCCAGGGTCAGAATTAATATCCAAAATTATACCTGAGAATTAGGCTTTATGTTTGGCCTATGGTAAAGCTCAACTCAGAAAATATCAAGAGACCTTGCAGTTTATTTCTAACAGCTTAGCATTTTATTACCCAAAAGAGGTTAACATTTACTGCAAACCTGAGAGTCTTCTGTGCTCTTTCTTTTCCAGGGCACTCACAAAAATATCAACTAAAGGAAATCTCAATACCTATTTCTAGGTGACTAATTTTTTTGCAACGTTTTTCTCCATCATGAGAAGTGACTGTTGGTCCCTTGTTTTCTGCATGTTGACACAGACATAGGACTGGTGAACATTCTGACTAGTAGGTACCATATTGACTGCTGCCATCAAACCTCAAGTAAAAATCATTTGGCTTGAGTATTTTACTTACATTTGGTTTATCAAAAATAAATTCCAACCAATTTGGTGATTTAAGTTGATTTAATTTTCCAATCATATCTAAAATATCTTTGTGTATTTACTTTTGGATTTAATGTTGACATTGAAAGATGCATTTAGGAATGAGAATTTTCACATGGGCATTGTCAGTAAAAACTAGTACAGGTTATTCACTCTTTTCCTTTTTCATTGAACAGCATTCCTTCTAACTGTCATTGTTGTTCCTTGGTTTTTTAAAAAACATTTACTGTATTTCGAGTATCACACAAAATAATCTTAGAATTACTTGGAAGTCTCCAAATTAAACCTGACACTTTGTCCTACTTAGCAAGTGTGCTAGTTCTCTTGCCTAGAACAGTCGTACTGGTTTTTGAAAAAGTACCTTTTCTCTGTAAGAGCCTTTTTTTCCCAAAATCTCAGTAAGTCTTTCAGGGTTTGTCTGGTTTGTTTTTCTAATCAGGCACATAATCATTTTTGATCCTATCATATATTATGTTGGGTTTCCAATAAGATGATTTGCAGTCCCTATGATCTTCAGTCCCTATGATTTTCATGTATTATTTAGTATAATAATTATTTCTTTCAGTATTTTTCATTCTACTTCCATTTTATTCTAGCCCCTATTGCAGTATATAGGTAGATTTCTTTGGATTTTCTTCTTGCACCAGAACATATCATGCTTTAATTGTTTTACTTATCATTATATAAGATTTTACATTAAAGGGATACATTTCCTATCTTTAGGTCAATTACTTGTAATACCACTGTGACCTTTATAATGTTAGATGAATATTAAGTTGCAAGTAAAATGCATTTTTGTTTATCAAGTCATGGCATTACAATCCTGAGCTGTATTTTCATAAAACAAGGTGTGAGTTCTCGACAATTCACATGAATAATAATGGAGGATTTTAATCCTTACTTTGAAAAGCATATAATAGTCAAGAAATATTTTTCTAAAAGATTATCAATTATATAGTTGCTGTCTACTCTCTAGCTAATAACATTTCTAGTACTTTTTACTTAAAAGGGAGATATATCTTGCCTAAGTCATAGAAACAAATCATTAAGAATTTTATACATTATAAAGTTAAAGATTTAGCAGTGCCCCAAACCAAAGAATTATTATACAAATCATATATAACTAAGCAAAACTAAACATTATTACATACCTGACAAATAGCAAATCCAAAACCGTTTGCGGAAATATTAACTTCAGTTGGCTCTAACACAGTAAGCTGAATAAAGGTGGGAAAAAAGTGAATAAAGTTAATTTTCCGTACCTCAGTCCTTCCAAGTAGCACAAGAGGTCAGTGTTATGAGGAGTGTAAGTAATCTGTGGAAAGCTCTAAGAACTTTACATGGCCTCACATATCAAAAGCTATGGGAAGTGGTTACTCTCCACACTCCACCCTTTGGGAGTGCACATCATTGCTACAGACAGGTCTGCCCTTCTGTAGAGGTTACAGCATGAAAGACAAAAAACAAGTCATCTCCCTCCATTAACCTCCCTTAATCAGTGCCTAATCCTCTGGCCTTCCTGAGAACACAGTGACACATCATCGCTGATATGACTAAGTTTTTTTCCTTCTTTTTCCTTTGCAGTCACCTCTCTTCTTCAGTTTCCAGCCCTGAAGTTATCTCTTTCATCCATTACCCTCAAGTCCCACAAGGTTACCCAGGGGAATAAAATTAGGGTCTAGCATAGGCCTTGACTCTATTGCAAAGTAAGAATTCTACTATTGGTTCTATAGATTCTCCTATGAAGACATATGGTGCAGCTGAAATGAACATGGTCTTTGAAATCATGGGTTCAAATCTTAGCTCTACTGTTACTAGTAAC
>NW_011889203.1:421549-424380 GCF_000151845.1 Pteropus vampyrus | reverse complement strand
ATGTTGGGTTTCCAATAAGATGATTTGCAGTCCCTATGATCTTCAGTCCCTATGATTTTCATGTATTATTTAGTATAATAATTATTTCTTTCAGTATTTTTCATTCTACTTCCATTTTATTCTAGCCCCTATTGCAGTATATAGGTAGATTTCTTTGGATTTTCTTCTTGCACCAGAACATATCATGCTTTAATTGTTTTACTTATCTTTATATAAGATTTTACATTAAAGGGATACATTTCCTATCTTTAGGTCAATTACTTGTAATACCACTGTGACCTTTATAATGTTAGATGAATATTAAGTTGCAAGTAAAATGCATTTTTGTTTATCAAGTCATGGCATTACAATCCTGAGCTGTATTTTCATAAAACAAGGTGTGAGTTCTCGACAATTCACATGAATAATAATGGAGGATTTTAATCCTTACTTTGAAAAGCATATAATAGTCAAGAAATATTTTTCTAAAAGATTATCAATTATATAGTTGCTGTCTACTCTCTAGCTAATAACATTTCTAGTACTTTTTACTTAAAAGGGAGATATATCTTGCCTAAGTCATAGAAACAAATCATTAAGAATTTTATACATTATAAAGTTAAAGATTTAGCAGTGCCCCAAACCAAAGAATTATTATACAAATCATATATAACTAAGCAAAACTAAACATTATTACATACCTGACAAATAGCAAATCCAAAACCGTTTGCGGAAATATTAACTTCAGTTGGCTCTAACACAGTAAGCTGAATAAAGGTGGGAAAAAAGTGAATAAAGTTAATTTTCCGTACCTCAGTCCTTCCAAGTAGCACAAGAGGTCAGTGTTATGAGGAGTGTAAGTAATCTGTGGAAAGCTCTAAGAACTTTACATGGCCTCACATATCAAAAGCTATGGGAAGTGGTTACTCTCCACACTCCACCCTTTGGGAGTGCACATCATTGCTACAGACAGGTCTGCCCTTCTGTAGAGGTTACAGCATGAAAGACAAAAAACAAGTCATCTCCCTCCATTAACCTCCCTTAATCAGTGCCTAATCCTCTGGCCTTCCTGAGAACACAGTGACACATCATCGCTGATATGACTAAGTTTTTTTCCTTCTTTTTCCTTTGCAGTCACCTCTCTTCTTCAGTTTCCAGCCCTGAAGTTATCACTTTCATCCATTACCCTCAAGTCCCACAAGGTTACCCAGGGGAATAAAATTAGGGTCTAGCATAGGCACTCTATTGCAAAGTAAGAATTCTACTATTGGTTCTATAGATTCTCCTATGAAGACATATGGTGCAGCTGAAATGAACATGGTCTTTGAAATCATGGGTTCAAATCTTAGCTCTACTGTTACTAGTAACGTGATCTTGAGCAAGTTACTTAACCTTTCTCAGTCTTAGTTTTAACATGAGTACAACAGGGATAAAAGTACTCGCTTCTTAATGTTGGTTTGAGAAGTAAATGCAATAGCACATGTGAAGAAATCTGGCACAGTGCCTGAAAAGAATAGGAACTCAACAGGGGTTCATTCTTTTCCCAATAGAACAGTGCTATGTTTTCTTCTATTCCAAACTTTCCACTCCTTCTCCCTTCTCTGGCTCAGCAAATCTAACCAAAAGAGGCCCTCCTCCCAGTCTCTCTACAGGGCACTGGGAGCCAGTCTTTTTGGAGTCAATAAAACAGAAATAAATAAATCAGTTTTCCAGCATAAAGATTCATCTACCCAGAATTTTAGATAACTACCCCATCCCACACCTCTGCTGTCTGGAGGAGAAAGCGGTTCTCTGTGTCAATCAGAAACTTTACAGGACTCGGTGAACTGGGCCCCGTCACAGCCACTTGGATATTTGTCCTTTCTGTGTTCATTAGGGCTGCAAATTCAGAGAGGGCCTTCAAGGCCACAACTGTGTCCTGTTGAGGAAAGAAAAATGTTTGTGCATGTAAGTGTATGTCAAGGTCTCCAACGAGTAAATTTAGTAATGTTTAGGATGCCCGCTATACATTCATCTATCTTCCTTGAGACTGGAGCTCTCCTTTACTCATCTTTGAATCTCCTGGACCCACAGTACATGAGAGTCTCAGAAAATATCTGCTGGATGGGACTGAGCATCTTCTAAATCAGCTACTACAGATGAAAAACGCTAACATAAACTGAGACTAATTTATTCCATGTAAATATCAAATAGGACATTTATATCTATGATAAATAATTAAAATTAGTAACTTAAACCTTTTACTTAAGTTACTAAACTTTTAAACTGCCCAGTAATTTTATGAAGTCATGATAAAAAAGCAACCACATAGTTCCTAAGAATATATAGAGATAGATAGGTAGTCATATAGAAAGATAGATTAGATAGATGATAGATAGATAGACAGATAGATAGATAGATAAATAGATAGATAGACAGACAGACAGATAGATAATAGATAGATGATGATAGATGATAGATAGATGATAGATAGATGATAGATAGATAGATAGATAGATAGATAGATAGATAGATAGATAGGTAGATAGGTAGATAGGTAGAAAAAACTATCATCACTCACCTGGGTAGATCCAAAACCTCCCTGGCTATTTCTCTGCTTACTTAGCCACCTCATAATTGGGATTCCCTCGGAAATCTTATATTGCAGAAAATGTGAGAGCAGTGCATAGGCTGCAACTTCAATATCCAGGGAGCTTGGCTGCCATGATTCAGAAAGCTTGGACACAGATGACACCCAGAATTGCATGTCTCCTACAAGAGAAAAGTAATAACAATCTAACCAATTACAGAAAAAGTACACTTTATACCATAAAATATTCTTACACTGTTCCAAGTTCTACTTGACTAGCATA
>NW_011889203.1:406534-421294 GCF_000151845.1 Pteropus vampyrus | reverse complement strand
TGGGTATATTTATGCCAAGCAAATACATGTGTATTTACACATACACATATATGGACATATATATGCATACTTATATGTCACTTTTTAAACTAATAAATCTTATAAATTTTCATCCTTCTCTTATTGCTTACATTTAAAGATGTTGTGATGAAAATATTTTCCCAAGAGAAATTCCATATGTTTGGCTCAAGACTAAACAGCTATAATAAAAGAAGAAAAGAGAAAAAAAAACACTATATTCCAGAAGATAATGCACGGAACTTTTCTGACCAGGCCATCCCAAAAATATTTTAGGACACACTGGAAAGATCCCTGTTCTGGGTTAATCACCCATTAACTGCTCTAACGTTTTGGGAAACTTCTCCTTTTTTATTATCTGAAAGTTGGTGTTATAAGTTCAAAATCCAACCCCTGAGAAAAAATGAGAAACCCTGGCCAACTCAACAGTCTTCCTGGAGATATTCCTACTAATCCCTAGAGAAGCATCCTGCTTTGTGCCTCCCCCCTCTTTCAGATATTATTAGTTAGATGATTACTATACTTAGGTGGAATGTGAAATAACTACACTTAGCCAAGTAGAGAAGAAAATGTCAAAGACTACTTCAGCCGCTATGAAATAACCTCCTAGTTCCCAGTGCTGCAATAGATAATATAAATTCAATCTAAATTACTGCTAATAATAATAATACAATACTTTTACAGTCTCAGACATCTCTAAGCACTCTCTACAGTTATCCCTTCTTGAATTAGCAGAGCTTTGAATCAGTGGACGTTACCTAAAATTATTTCTGCCCACACCCATATTCATATCTCTCTCTCTCTCTCTCTCTCTCTCTCTCTCCCCCTCCCTCCCTCCTTCCCTCCCTCCCTCTCTCCCTCTCCTTTTCTCTCCCTCTCTCTCTCACATATACACACACATCTGAATCCCTGACTATAGAGGCCATTTGGGAAGTAATAACACCTGTGCTTTCTGTCTTGCTTTAGCCCCTAAGCAGTCCTCATTCAACAAATAAATCATACATATAATTCACTAACAGCATTTTTTGGCATGTGCATTTCTATTAATTAGCATTTTAGTTCACATTTTTGAACATCTGCCATGTGGCAGGTGCTGTGCATTATCTCATTTAATCCTCAGAGAAACCCTAAAATTGGTGTTATTCTAATTTTACAGTTCAGGAAACTGAAACTCATAAAGGGAAGTAGCAGGACCAGAATCTAAACCCAAGTCTCTCACAACCCAATGTCTTAATGGCCACTGTTGGCCACCAAACCAGAAATGGTATTGAAGAATTTAAAGGGTAACTGACATCCAGCAGAACATATCTAAAAGAAGGAAACACCCAGGCCTCGAAATTCTCTAGAAAACTCTTGGCAAGGATGGGACCAGCCTGGCCGTGTCAGTTCCATCTGATTGCATCTGCACTCAATTTTCATCCCATTCAGAAAATGTAAACATAATCAATTTCATATCTGGCTTATAAAACTTTCTCACACAATTTATATAGTTCATAACACTTAACAGCCTCACAATGTCAGAAGGATCCCATGCATTACCTTCTTGTTCCGCTCTCCGAGTCAGCATATTCAAAGCTTCCTTGGCTTTAGGGCTCCCCACGAATGACAGCGCATAAGTTATAAGAGCTAGAGTATAATTGTCTGAAATTCCTCTGTTGAATTCAGACTCCAAAAAGTTGATAGACTCTTGCACATCAATATTAGGCTTGAAGGAAAAAATATATATACTTTACCATTCAAAATAACCCCGAAAGTATTTTCAAACATTCACTTAAAAAATATCAGTGTCTATTGAGCACCTGACTTTGCCTAGGCAGTGGGACTCAACAGTGATCGTTGACATTTATAGATCTGACATGCATTTTGAAAATAACACTGCTTTGCAGTTTTATAAGTAAAAAGGCACTAGTCCTTAGAGGGAATAAGAAATAAGAAGTAGAACTTTTGCCAGTGTTTCTCACCTTGAATATTGTTAACTCAGATGACAGTATAAAATACAGCTTGAGAAAGATATTTCTCCTATTTGATCTCAGGTATTGAAGCTGTAAGTTCAGGGGAAAGTTTATCTTCTACATGCCTAGTACTGGGATAGGAAAATGCTAGGGGCTTAATATAGAGAACAGCTGTTTTTGATCATGTGAGATGCAGTTAGCATTAAGCAGTAAAGGCATCAATCACTGAAACAGCTCTGGAGCAAAATTAAGCTCATTAGCATAACTTTCCATGCACACTCATTCTTATCCAGACTTCCATGCCCATTTAACACACTTTTTTCAAGTGTGTATGTACATTGTACTAAATTAGTAGACATTATAATTGACATTTTAGAAATAAAAAAAAATCCTTCATCACCTAAATTTGCTAGAATGCATTCCCAAATTCTGAAGAATTTTCTGTCTCCTAAGAAATTAATCTTTCCAATGATAAAGTATATGTTGACTCATCTTACCAACAACAAGTACAATATTCATATTAGAATGCATTTTTAGAATTCTCTTCATTACTCTGAAAGAGGGGATCAATATTTTTATTCTCAGCATTTGGAATGTGGCCACACATGCAAAGCAAAAGGATGCCCAAATTCAGACTTCAAATATGATATAAAATTGCAATCTCTTTAAGTTTCCAAACACATATCTGACCCATCAAGACCTACTTCCCTTGTAATTTCTCACCCTCATTTGTTAAGTTAAAGATTAAATACCTGATAATTTTTATATTTCAGAAGAGAAGTCACAATATAAGCTGTAAGTGTTACTGGACTTTTATTTCCACCTTGAAGCTCACTATGGATCACTCTTCCTGGCTCCCAAAATTCACCATTGGATTTCTGATGTCCTTTAAGCCAAGTATATGTTCTGTGTAACACATTCTGATCAATATCTATGTAAGGATCAGCTTCGAGGAAACATCTTAAAACAAAAGCTGACAACCTTGGTAGAGAAGGGGGGAAAATTACATAAAATACACTTTACAAAAGTCCTCCAAGTAATGCTGAGCAAGAAAAACACCAACGATAACACTTTTTTTCCATCAGAAGATTCACCAAAAAGAAAATCACTGAAGAATAAACAAAGACAAGAGAGACAACACAAGCAACTCTGCCCAGCTGGTAGACTTGGTTTCCATTTGAGTATGGCCAAGACATTTTAGGTCAACTCAAAATATCAGATTTGGAAAGGAATTTAGAAATCATCTAATCCAGCCTCATTATTTTATAAATTGAGAATGTGACACCCCAAGAGAGTTAAATAAATTGTCCAAGGTTATTCACCTTTGGACTGTTCTAGGTATTTGCCAAGGAAGATCTCATTACATACTTTATTCAGTCTGATGAAATGTATATAGTTCACAATCCCATCATACTTTTAGTAGAGGAAATGGATGTTTTCTCTCCTGTAGGACAGGAGTCAGCGAATTATAGATTGTGGGCCAAATCCGTTGAGCCAGACCTGGCCCTTGGGCCAAATACAGCCCAGGGTCTTTTATATGTACCTCTCCCCTCTCCACTCTCCATCTAAGAATGATTTTTAAAGGAAAAAATTAAAGAAAAAGGAAGGAACGGAAGGAAGGAAGGAAAGGAAGGCAGGGAGGGAGGGAAGGAGGGAGGGAGGGAGGGAAGGAGAGAAAGAGAGAAACAGAGGATAGAAGGAAGGGAGGGAAGAAAGGAGGGAGGGAGGGCTGAGAGGAGAGGGAAGAATAAGCAACTATGTGGCCTGTAATGCCTAACATATTTCTATCTGCCCTTTACAGAAAAAGTGTGCCGATCCCTGCTATAGAACACCAAATACTGAGGTGAAAAGAATGTCAAGCAATAAAACACTGAAACCTTTCTATTTATGGATCTATATCCTGAATCATTCCAAAAGAAAATTTGAAGCAGATCTGTTTCATCCTATAAAAGATTTGGCGGGGTAAACATTACTAATATTCAGTAATATCTAGTTCTCTTTTACTTTGAGTATGCAGAAGAATTCACTTCATTGGCTCCCTGAAGTTAAGCATGGCCATGCGACTAGCTCTGATCATGATAAAGTGAAAAGAAATGCTACATCCAGGCTTAAGTGTCCAATTGCCAGTGCTGGATACTCCAGCCTTCTCTCCCTCCGCACTGGCAAGCCTGGAACTTTCTAGTAAGATTGTGAGGTGGCCGCCGCTGAAGCAAAGTCTGCAGAGCCCCCTGCTGGCCCAAAATGGAAATGCAGCACGAGTAAGAAAGAAACCTTTATTATAAATAGCTCCTGAGATTTAAAGGGTTGTTTGTTACCAAAGCATGCCTTGTCTAACCCAACTAATACAGCTAGTCAATCTTTTTCTGAGTGTAATACAGAACTGAAGATAGTTCAGAGAGAAAGTGTAATCATCTAAAATCAATCATTCAGAGATTCCATTCTGGAGGAAATTCTGGATATTCATTACTTAATTTCATAATGTTTTTCACACATACACACACACAGAGAGAGAGAGAAAAACAACCTTAAAATAACTACGTTGACTGCATTAACACAAAATTCATGTTAATCAAGTTATATTAAAGAAAGAACTGCATCACAATCACCCAGTATTTCTAACTGATTTTTCTCATCAGCTGCACCATCATCATGAGGTATTTTTATTGCTGCTTTCCTCACAAAAAAAAAAAAAAGGATTTATGACCTCTCTTTTCTAAACAAAAACACTTGGTTTGTTAATGTTCTAAAATCATATTTAAAAAGTCAAATGTCCTTTAAAGCAGCCTCTGAGCCTATGTATGTAACACGTGTCAACTGCATGGCCATGGTGACCTAGTGAAGTTCCATTCCATGACAAGGATTTGTTTCATTAGCAAAGACACTTACCATGTGCTCCCAGAAGGGTCATGATTCCCAAAAGCACTGAAAGAGCCATCTTCCCTCTGATAGAGAAGTTCTCTCTGGTAACCTGAAGACACCAAAATAGATCATCAGGATAGTCAACTTGCAGTGAATTAAAGTTTCTGATCATGACTTCATATTGAAGAAATGTGCACAGAGAATGAGAAAGATGAAAACAGCAAATCAACACTAATATCGAATATTTTCTATGTTAAGTGCTGTGGGATATTTAAAGTACCAGAAATTTTCAAGCAGAATGCTTAAAAAATAACTTTAATATCCCCAGCTTAAAGGAAATTCAGAATATTATTGACAACAATTCTAGTCATTCAAAAGCAAGCCAGTCAAAGATAGAGTTTTAACTCTGTAGTTTTCACAGTGGTTTCCATGCTTAGTCATCTAAAATTGTTTGCTACTTAAAAAAAAAAAAAAAAAAAAAAAAAAAAACCTATAGTATCATAGTTAAAGTTTAAGGCTAAAACACAAAGTAAAAATCCTTTCTATTTTTAGGTGGGGGGATTGACAAATAATCTAAGACAATGGCTCTAAAATTTCTTGTTCATGGCGAGCTGAGGTAAACCCAAAGACCAACTGGTCTGCCCACCACATCAATTCCAAGTTCTCACTAAAAGAAAAGAAAAACCTTGGTGGCAGTAATCAAGTCACAATATAGAAGTAAACTAGGGAGGAGGTTAAGTTTCATGCGTCTGCTTTGATAAAAACATATGTTTCAAATTTAAATAAATGGTTGCAAATAAGAGGCATATGTTTCATATTTGCAATGCCGTGCGTGCAAGTCTCAAAGTCCAGTGAATGAAAAATCATAGGCCAAACACTAAAGATTCACCAAACAACCCACAACAGACTGACTTGTTAAAAATGAAATTAAAATAGTAATAATTTATCATTAAAAATCAAGCACAAGCAAGAGCCAAAAACATTTCTGACTCCAGGCATTATCAATGATTCTCTGATAACCAAGAATTCTTCCTAAAAATTACAGAATTCTGCTACAGGCATTGCAGCATGGCCATGTAGAGCCTAGCAACCATAAACATTTGCACTATGTTAAATTCAATCCCTAGTAAATTCTGGTAATAAAAAATATTTACTTTATGAATTCCACATTTTAGAAGCATGAATAGCTATAATTATTCATATTTGACTAACAAAACATGAGCATTAGTATTTTAAAATTAGTTAATCTGCTCTTGCCATGTCCCAAACTCTTCTTCATGTGCCTTCCCACAAGAAACCCCAGATCTGAGTATAAGCGACAGTAAGACAAAAGGTATAAAAAAAAAGACATTGTTTCATGGTGATCTTTAAGACCTATGGTAAAAGAAATAAAAATAACACTTAAATGATGATAGAATTTTGCTTAACTTGAAGAACAGGCTGTTAGGTTATAATCTTTATGCTTAACACTAAAATATTATGGTAATTAAATACCCAACCTTTATCCAACACTGACTAGGTGCCAGGAACTGTTCAAAGTCCCTTCAGGCATTAACCCAGGTAATTCTCACAACCCTACAATGTAGATGCCATTATTATTTCCTTTTTAGAGATGATAAAACTCAGAATATACCAAGTGCAAGGTCATACAGCTGGTAGGTACTGAAACTAAGCATTAGCCAAAGTCTATTTGTCTCCAAAACTGCTGTTTCCTTTTAATTCAAAGAGCTCTTCCAATGATTAACCTATGCAAAGTCCTCAGAACCATACCTTTTACATGGCAAGCTCTCAATAAGCAATAGGTATCATTTCATAACATGCATATAGGGAAAGACTTTCCAACTATTCAATTCCTTTTTTAAAAATTGATAATTTGATTAGAAAAAATTGTGTTAAATTTTCCATAGCACAGTTAAAAGACAGATGACTTAGAAGAAAATATTTGTAACATTTAAGAGAAATAATGGCTAATATCCTTAATATTAATATATAAATTTTATGTATATTATTTACATATTAGTATATATCTATACATGTACATATACAAAGAATTTTTTTAATTGAGAGAAAAAGATTAAAAATCTTTTAGAAAAAATGAATAAAATACAAAAACAGACATTTCATAAAAAACAAAGATGGACTTTAATATATGAAAAATGTTCAACTTATTAATATGCAAAATGAAAATTAAAACTACACTGAGATACCATTTCTCAGTCATCACATTAGCAAAGATTCAAAAGCTAAGGAGACCAGTACTCATCCATTGCTGGAGGGAATTCAGAATGGTATAACTTCTGGAAAAAGTCTATGCCTTTTGACCCAATAATCCCATTTCTAAGAATCTATCTTGAAGACACACCTCCAACACCACAAAAATATACATGCAGGAGATGTTTTATTACAGCATTATTTGTAACTGTGAAAATATTGGAAATTACCTAAATGCCCCCGGATTGGACACTGGTTGAATAAACTTTAGTACACACACACGATGCAATACTATGCAGCTGTCAAAAAAGAATGAGGACTCTCTCTCCGAACTGATGTGGAGTAATTCACTGGGTATATATTAAGTGGAAAGTATATATGTTAAGTCTAAAACAGCAATATAAAGTATACTACTTTTTTGTATTAAGAGAAAGAGAAATAAGAAAACATCTGTGTACATTAATTTCTGAAGAGACAGAGAAAGGAAGAAACTAGAAACTAATGAATTAAGTAAACAACAAGGGATAGAGAGAAGGGATACAAGAGGCACAGACACACTTTGCATATATCTTTTAGAAAAAGTTTGACTTTTGGAAAGATATTAATGTTCTACATATTCAAAAAATCAAATAAGAATGAAAAAAATTAAATGATAGGCATTATTCTTACCACCTTACTTTGACATGTTTTAGTTTTCATGTGACCTTGAAATAAAACGATATATAATCTCTTCCTTTTTCAGAGCCAATCAAGGATCACAGAGAAGCAGAATAATTTTTTAATATTCACAAAGGAAATTATCAAGTGTCCAAGACATTCTTCCTTGATTTCTAGTTCAGAACTAAGTCCATCAGACACCAGAGTTTAACTCTGAACTCAGTCTGACAGGAGAGGAGGAGAGGTGAAGGGAAGAGAGAGGAGAAAAGAGAAGGAGAGGAGAAAGAAGAGGAAAAGAAAAAGAAAAAGAAAAAAGAATAGGTTCAGGGCTCTCCATCGCTACAGGAGGTGCTTCTGTGGGAAGAAGTACCAATGTCAAGGAGAAGACCACATGCCTCCAAGCTCCCAAACAACTGCGGTTCCAAGTATGAGTTATTGTAAAACCGGTCAGAGAAATGAGCTCATGGAGATGAGATCAGTGCTTATGGAAATTACCCCTCAGGTGGCTGACCTCCAACAGCCCCATTAATATCAACAACTAGCGCCATTCTTCCACTAGGGGCAGCCAGCCCAGTGGAGGGGGAGGACTCACGGACAATCTCCAGTTGGGAGTGCATTTCTTGAGCTGCTTTAGATAAAACTGAGGATCCAACCACCTTCTGCTCCCATGGGAAAACAAAGGAATGAATCAGAACCTAGAGAGAGGAATTTACATGACTCTCCTGGTGGGAATCTCCTGTGAGGTTCCCTCCCTCATCTTAAATAATCTATACATCGTTAAAAAACCCTAGGCTGCTTGTCCTCCAAATCACCCATTCCATAAGCAGAAAAGGACACTGCTGACTCAGCTGTAATGTTTATTTTTAATACAATTCAGTGCTCCAGTGTAGTCACCTAAGTTGGAGACTTTTCATCATGATAGGTGAGAAAGACAAAAAAACACGGTGTTCTCCAAAAGTTTATGAAGAAATAAGGCTATTGCCTTTAGATTCATAGTTTTATGAAGAGCTCTTGAGTTACAAAGTAACAGTATAATCATAATTAACAGACACTTTGAAATATAGAAGTCCAGAGGCTGCTGAGATAATACCACATGAACAATCATTTATAAAGGGCCAGAAAAAATGCATACTTACTGGGTCATCAGTTTCTTTGAAACAGCCACAAATGTAAAATATCTACAATTTGTCATAATAAAGATGAAAGTACTATTCATAGAAACGCATAGAAAAGTAACGTTCTAACCACAATTTGACTTAGATTACCTCGTGTCGAAACTGCATACAAATAAAAGAGTAAAAACAGCTCCTTGCGACTACATCAATCACTTTCTCTGGTAAAAAGCTGATAAAAATATTCTCTGTACTAAAAAGACAGGTAATCATTGTCAACTTCCTTACTGTCTATGACATGACAGGGAAAGTGAACACCTCCTCCAGGTTCTTTTGTAGCTTCTTCAGTATGGCCTCTGGCCATTCTTGTGATGACCAAATGTAGCATCGGAATTCTGAAACTTACTCTTTTCCTGTTTTTATTTCAATAGAGAAAATGTAACGCGTTTCCAACTAAGTCTTGTCTGAGTCGCACTTGAAAAACTGAGCTTCAGGCACTATGATTTAAATATCTGAGGAAAACAAGTGCTTTAAGTCTCCAATTAACAGATTCAGGAGTTCCAGTCCTTATCAAAAACAGCTTTCTTTTTACAGTTCTATTTTTCTTTTGACCGCAAAAGATACTTCGTTCAATGATGTAGCTGTTATTTTGACCAAAAAAACAACGGATTAGGTTACAAGATTCCTGGGCCAAGCATGATTTAAGTAAAACAATGCGCTGTTTGTAAATGACATTTAAATAATATAATCATGACTTGTGCCAAAGGCACTTTAATTTCTTAAAAAATAAAAACAACTACAGTATATTTAAAAGACTTTGGCAAATATAATGGCAAAAGAAAAAACAGAGTCTCTGAAATGAGACACTGATTTCATAATGAAAATCATTATACCAAGAAGTTTTGGTTGACTACTTTGAAATATAATTCAGTTCAGCATGTGAAAAAATGTATCTGGGGGATCTCCATTGTGCTGACTTCCAACAGCCACTTCACCAGTTCAGGCGACACAACGAAACCATTGGTCACATTTCCACATTTCCTAGCTGATAAGAACATGCCGGGGCCTGGTAGACCCCTTAGTGTTTATAAATAATCACCACATGGTGGAAGCACCTGATAGATCTAGGGCCCATCTCCACATTAGGATGATGAACCTAAGGCCCAAAGAAGTTAATATTCATAATAATGCATTCACCCATTCTGTACTGATTGAGGTGTCCACACAAAGATACAATGGAGAAGAGATTAAACATGGTCCCCATTGTCGGGGAGCTTACTTTCTAGTACAGGAGACAGATAACAGAAAAACACAATAATTTTAAATAAAGTTAAGTGTGATGAACAAAATAAAATGGAGTATATGAATGAGAGTTACTAAATGGTCAGGGAAGGCCGCTCTGAGGAAAACACCACCTGAATGAGAAGAAGGCCACCACAGAAAGGTCTGGGGGAAAAGCCTCTTAGAAGAAGGAAGAACAAGTTTAAAGGAAGCACCGTGGAGCTGGAAGTGCTCCAGATGCAGCCAGGCAGGGTACCAAGAGAGGGCAGCGTCAAGTGAGGTGAAAGATAGAAGCCAGGCCAGTGCGGACAGGGCCATGTAGGCTGAGGCAAGGAACCCACTGGAGAAGTTTAAGAAAGGAAGTAAGAGGATTTTGATATTATCAAAAGATTCCTTTTACATTATGTGGAGACTGTGAACACAGAAGCCAAGAGTCTATTTAGGCCGCCACCGGAGTAGTCCAGGTGAGCAATGATGGCGTTTGAATGCAACAACTAGTTGTGGGATGGAGAGAGCAGAAGACTTTCACATTTGTTTTTAAAAGTAGAATGGCCAGGATTTACTTGCTGACTTTAGACTCTAACTCCCTAGTTAGATGTAACTACCTGACTATACTACATCTTACAGTTACTGGGCATTTACTGTTTGTTAAATAAAGTGCTAAAATAACTCATTGAATCTTCAAAACCAGGGTAATCTTTATTACAAGAGGGGGAAATAAGGCTCCTGGCGCCAGGAATCTAGCCCAAAGCAAGAGGCAGGATTAAGAGCCCAAGTCTGGCCTCCACAACAGGTGCTGGAACCACCAGGCCTGCTTCTCGCGAGGTGGGGCTCACCTACTTCACAGCAGAAGTGGTTTTCATTCTGAAAACTTGGAAGACTATGTGGCATTTAGAGAACAATGCTTTTTCTCTCCACTGGCCCCTCTGCGCCTTCTAACGACCAGCAAATGTGAGGAAGTTTCCCCAGCAATCAAAGAAATGGCGCCACCGGAGGGCTGCTTTGAAAAACTGCAGTCTGGGCACCTACCTGGCCTGGACTGGCTGAGGGAACAACGCTTCTTTCGGTAAAAAAAAAAAAAAAAGAAAAGATTCTGTGGATTTGAAGTCTTCATTTTTTGGAATATCTGCTGACTCAGAGCAGTGTCTAGGTCACAAATTCAAATTATTTTTAAGGGATGAGTGATTGTTCCTTAAATGGTTCAAACTATAAAACTTACTCTGTCTTGATGTGGACTAGACTTACCGGGGTGATCACATCATAAGGTGTATAAATGTCTAATCACTATGTTGTACACCTGAAACTAATATAATATTGTATGTCTAATGGAATTGAAAAATAAATTTTTTAAAAATCTTATTCTGTCTTTTTTAAGGCATTAATATTTGATTAGCCAGCATTACAATTCATAAAGCATGAAATATATGAAATTATGTGGCATTTTCTATAATATTTTACTTTTTATATTTTATTAAAATATCCCAAAGACTGTATATCGAATTATAAAGTACTATCTGGTTCCTACAGACTACCTACTTTAACCCAGTGAAATTAAACTTCAAATACAAATCAGAATCTTGTTTTCAAAAGGTGCAGAGTTAAAGTATGACGATTTCAAATATTTTTACTCACCTCCTTAAATATAATCATTATGGCAATATGCAAAGATATCATTTGTTTTTAACATGGCATACACTCTACCACAGGGAGCGCCTGGAGTTCAAATTCCAGCTCTGCCACTCACTTGCTAGGTGACCCTGGGCAAGTTAGTTAACTTTTCTGTGCCTCAGTTTTCCTCAACTGTAAAAAGAGGAGGAATACTAATACTGATTGTGAGCATTAAATTAGAACACTGCTTGCTACATGGTAAGCACTCAGCTCATGTTAAACGTTGGCATTATAGCAAGCTGTAGACACAAAGCGATGGTGATACGAACAGTATCAGCCTCGCAAGCAGTCAGGGTCGAGTCATCACTGGCATGCATGGCATTTCTGAGGGTCAAGAAGGGCCTCCCCACACAAATATTTCTCCCCTAACCATCTGTTCGACATTTTAAATGCACTGCAGAGGTCTCCACCATGCAACACCACCTGTATTTAGGAGACAGTCTTCTCCACTGGACTGAGAATTTCTCAAGAGGACAGGCTTCGACTTCCTGTTTGCTCAGCACTAGAGCTGCCCTGGCCCTACGGCACTAAGAGATGCTCCATAAACGTGTAACGAACAGACAAACACTCACTCCCTTAGATTTTTAAGTAGCTTTAAATTTTGAGTCCCTTATTAAAATATAAACCCCTCCAGAAACAGACTCCTTAACAAACAAGCAGCAATTAGCAAACAATTAGCTGAAGGAAGAACAGTAACAGCTTCCCATTAGCACATTCCAATCACTTAGCAAAGACACAATCCCACAATCACAATCACTTAGCAAAGACAAAAATGCGTCTATTTTGAAACATGGTCTAGAGTGAATTCCACCTAAAAATAAAAATTTTTTTACAAACGGAAATAGGTTTCTAAAATGCTTACCTTGTCTCATAAATGCAAGCGCTTTTTCTTTTAAATTCTCTGTCAGTTGTTTCTTTTTAGTCAGGTAATCCAAAACATAAATATTTGGAGCAAAATTTATCATGTTCTGTTCACCACAGCCATAAGGCATCCGAATCAATGAGGCTAAGCCATTGATGGAAGAACCAAGAATATCTCCTAAAAGCACAAGATATTCGATACATTCATCAACTATCCAATATCTGCACCTGTGAGTACAGAAGGCACCCACTGCTTAGAACAGAGTAGAAACTTTATATCAAGTTTTTAGGACGGGTGCTCAAATAAATGATAATATAGTGGTACTGAACTTACAGATTATGTGACAAATTAGGACACTTTTAGCTCAGCTAAAGACATAAGCATACACTATGCAAAAAATAAATTTAAAAATTAATTCTTGAACAAAAATGTCAGGAATTAAGCATTAGAAAGCCATCATTCTTATATGGGAAAGAAATATTTTATTAGTAATATTTTTCATATAAATAGAACTTCATTCTGATTTCTTACAAATACATTACAGATACTTGAGAAATAATTTTTTTAAAAGGGCAGAAATTATGGTATTTTTCAACATTCTTTATTTAGCAACAATAAAGTAGAACTAACAAATACAAGTATTTCAATGACTCTCAGGATCAAAAAGGATTAGGAATATTCTTCAAAGTTAGAAATAAAAAATTAAACAAGCACATGCTTAAAAGACTTCTCTGAGACACCAGGACTCAGGAAAAAAAATAAAAATTCAGAAATACAGAGGCTGAGTTCTAATTCTGATCCCAATGTGGTTGAGCTATATGAAGAATATTCTTCTGTGCTGTTTAGAAACTTATACCATTCCAAGTGCAAACACCTAATGAAAATCTGATCCTAAAAAAAATTTTAAATGAATCCAAAAAGAGAGGAAGACCTCTTTCATACGAGTAGGCTGCTGCCATGCTACCATATGATGTCTTAAACTTTAGATGTTAACACAGAGAAATAAATAAAGGCTAGACAGATTCATTCCAATGTAAGGAGTGGTAGTATACATTTAAAATTCAAGGCTTCGTCCCTTTGTGTGCACATGTGTGCACACATGCAGATGTATGTGTACGTGCACTGCACCTTCCAGTGTGTGTGCTGCATCTCCCAGCATCCCAACACTGTGGGAGATGCTTGGGCAGAATTTATTCCCCTAATAGAGAGCTTATTTAATTCTGTTTAAAAGATAAATCTAAGGCTCCAAAGAAAGTCCTCTATGGAGGAATTGGTTGTTTGGCGTTATAATAAAAAGCGTTATACCTGCAGATGAGATTCAAAAGAATCTCTGAAAAAGTGCGTTAGGTCCTAACACCTTGAAAATAAAACTATTTAGATGTCACTAATTTAAACATTTATTTGCATTTATTTATTTGAAGCCAATAGAATTTCAGTGTTTTGTAAAGTACAACTATATAAACAAACTGTGTGGGAGCTCTGTTGAATAGCTGATTCAAAAGTACTTTTAGGGTACCAGAAGGAGAGCTCAGAAAGGGTGCCAAATGTCAGAGTGTAGCTTCCTACTGTAAATGTGACTTGTGTCCTGCACAGAGAACTCAACATTTGGTTATCAGAAGCACTTGAGGAAGCGTTTCAAAATATATATACCTTAGCCTTAGCCCAACAGATTCTGATTGAGTAGGTTGAGAGTGGAGCCCCAATATTTGTGTTCTTACAAAGCACCAAAGAAGGTTCTGCTATTTATCGGGGCTTGAGAGCCACAGAAGCCTGAAGCTCTGCTCTTGGAAATAACTTCCCTCTGCAGTCACAGTGAAGTGGGGCCTCACTACTCAAAGAAGCATCAGTATCACCTGGGAGCTTGTCAGAAATGCAGAATTCCAGGCCCCACCCCAGATCTCCTAAACCAGAATTTGCCTTTAAACCAGATGCCCAGGTGATTCATATGCACATTGAACACTGAGAAGAACGGGTATCAACTAAAAACGTACTGCAACCTCTTATCATTATTACTAAATAAGGAAATATGGTACATCTATAAATAAATGAAAAAATAATATTTCATCGACGAATAAACCAGTAGTGATGATGCTATACTCTATTCTTACCAATTGCAGTGATCTGAACTCTTTCACTACCA
>NW_011889203.1:404227-406484 GCF_000151845.1 Pteropus vampyrus | reverse complement strand
GAATCTTGTTTTCAAAAGGTGCAGAGTTAAAGTATGACGATTTCAAATATTTTTACTCACCTCCTTAAATATAATCATTATGGCAATATGCAAAGATATCATTTGTTTTTAACATGGCATACACTCTACCACAGGGAGCGCCTGGAGTTCAAATTCCAGCTCTGCCACTCACTTGCTAGGTGACCCTGGGCAAGTTAGTTAACTTTTCTGTGCCTCAGTTTTCCTCAACTGTAAAAAGAGGAGGAATACTAATACTGATTGTGAGCATTAAATTAGAACACTGCTTGCTACATGGTAAGCACTCAGCTCATGTTAAACGTTGGTATTATAGCAAGCTGTAGACACAAAGCGATGGTGATACGAACAGTATCAGCCTCGCAAGCAGTCAGGGTCGAGTCATCACTGGCATGCATGGCATTTCTGAGGGTCAAGAAGGGCCTCCCCACACAAATATTTCTCCCCTAACCATCTGTTCGACATTTTTAAATGCACTGCAGAGGTCCCCACCATGCAACACCACCTGTATTTAGGAGACAGTCTTCTCCACTGGACTGAGAATTTCTCAAGAGGACAGGCTTCGACTTCCTGTTTGCTCAGCACTAGAGCTGCCCTGGCCCTACGGCACTAAGAGATGCTCCATAAACGTGTAACGAACAGACAAACACTCACTCCCTTAGATTTTTAAGTAGCTTTAAATTTTGAGTCCCTTATTAAAATATAAACCCCTCCAGAAACAGACTCCTTAACAAACAAGCAGCAATTAGCAAACAATTAGCTGAAGGAAGAACAGTAACAGCTTCCCATTAGCACATTCCAATCACTTAGCAAAGACACAATCCCACAATCACAATCACTTAGCAAAGACAAAAATGCGTCTATTTTGAAACATGCTCTAGAGTGAATTCCACCTAAAAATAAAAATTTTTTTACAAACGGAAATAGGTTTCTAAAATGCTTACCTTGTCTCATAAATGCAAGCGCTTTTTCTTTTAAATTCTCTGTCAGTTGTTTCTTTTTAGTCAGGTAATCCAAAACATAAATATTTGGAGCAAAATTTATCATGTTCTGTTCACCACAGCCATAAGGCATCCGAATCAATGAGGCTAAGCCATTGATGGAAGAACCAAGAATATCTCCTAAAAGCACAAGATATTCGATACATTCATCAACTATCCAATATCTGCACCTGTGAGTACAGAAGGCACCCACTGCTTAGAACAGAGTAGAAACTTTATATCAAGTTTTTAGGACGGGTGCTCAAATAAATGATAATATAGTGGTACTGAACTTACAGATTATGTGACAAATTAGGACACTTTTAGCTCAGCTAAAGACATAAGCATACACTATGCAAAAAATAAATTTAAAAATTAATTCTTGAACAAAAATGTCAGGAATTAAGCATTAGAAAGCCATCATTCTTATATGGGAAAGAAATATTTTATTAGTAATATTTTTCATATAAATAGAACTTCATTCTGATTTCTTACAAATACATTACAGATACTTGAGAAATAATTTTTTTAAAAGGGCAGAAATTATGGTATTTTTCAACATTCTTTATTTAGCAACAATAAAGTAGAACTAACAAATACAAGTATTTCAATGACTCTCAGGATCAAAAAGGATTAGGAATATTCTTCAAAGTTAGAAATAAAAAATTAAACAAGCACATGCTTAAAAGACTTCTCTGAGACACCAGGACTCAGGAAAAAAAATAAAAATTCAGAAATACAGAGGCTGAGTTCTAATTCTGATCCCAATGTGGTTGAGCTATATGAAGAATATTCTTCTGTGCTGTTTAGAAACTTATACCATTCCAAGTGCAAACACCTAATGAAAATCTGATCCTAAAAAAAATTTTAAATGAATCCAAAAAGAGAGGAAGACCTCTTTCATACGAGTAGGCTGCTGCCATGCTACCATATGATGTCTTAAACTTTAGATGTTAACACAGAGAAATAAATAAAGGCTAGACAGATTCATTCCAATGTAAGGAGTGGTAGTATACATTTAAAATTCAAGGCTTCGTCCCTTTGTGTGCACATGTGTGCACACATGCAGATGTATGTGTACGTGCACTGCACCTTCCAGTGTGTGTGCTGCATCTCCCAGCATCCCAACACTGTGGGAGATGCTTGGGCAGAATTTATTCCCCTAATAGAGAGCTTATTTAATTCTGTTTAAAAGATAAATCTAAGGCTCCAAAGAAAGTCCTCTATGGAGGAATTGGTTGTTTGGCGTTATAATAAAAAGC